>NC_045455.1:94868568-94899155 GCF_002776525.5 Piliocolobus tephrosceles
AAAAACCAGCTGAAATTACATTAGGACTTATAAATAGAAACATAGGACGATCATATATCCGCCAGTCCCTCCCCAGTCCAAAAAAGAAAAAGAGAGGGTTGGTTGTTATTCTATTTATTAAATCAATCTGAAATTTTCCTTAATGTTTAAAAAAAAAAAAAAAAGACATTGCAACTTGCTGTGGTATCTGAATAATCAATGATATCAAATTCCCTCAATATTTACCACATCAATCTTCAAGAACACAAAAAATAGTGGATGAGAATGTGTTCATGAAGAGTTGATCTCCAGGAAATAACAGTGAACAGGAAGTCACGGTTTCCTCGCCCCCAAAAGAATGGAAGCATTTCCTCATTTGAATGCAGAATTCTGTGCACCGACCATACTTTTGAAAGTAGATGATTTTCTGACCTACCACAGACATCTTACCTTCAGAAAGTGCCGTGTTGCTAGAAAAAGTGGTGAGTCTGTTTCTTGTGCTTTTGCACACTGTTCAGCTAACGGTGTCAGGGCCTCCAGGCAGAGCTGGCAAACCTCCGAACTCATTCTGATCATGAAGGTCAAAGAACAAACTCGATTGGATATATTCGATTTATAAAAGATAAAAAAAATTATAGCTAGTGTTAAATGGATGAGTGTTTCTAGAAATGAATACAGACACACAAGCGGACTCCTGGGCAATCTCTTCACTGAGTTATATAAGGAAAGAAGATTTCCAGTGTTCTTCAGATTGCCTGTAAGGGTTCTGGGTTTGAGCCTGGTGATGTACAGCTTGTTTCAGTTTATGATACATACAACTTATTAAAAAGTCATATTATTCTCTACAATCACAGCTACGACCAGAGACCCAGCTCAACATTACTAATGGGACCCTGATGAAGGGGTAACTCTGGAACCAGGGACCGAATGCCTCAGAGATCTGTGAAAGGACAGGACGAGGCAAACTAACAAAGGAAACAGAGCAGTTACAGAAGTGACAGGTTTTTGTTTTGTTTTTTTTTTGTTTGTTTGTTTTTTTTGAGACAGAGTTTCACTCTTGTTGCCAAGGCTGGAGTGCAATCGCGCAATCTCGGCTCACTGCAACCTCCGCCTCCCGGGTTCAAGCGATTCTCCTGCCTCAGCCTCCCAAGTGGCTGGGACTACAGGCACACACCACCACGCCCAGCTAATTTTTTGTATTTTTGTAGAGATGGGGTTTTACTATGTTGGCCAGGCTGGTCTCGAACTCCTGACCTCAGGTGATCCACCCGCCTTGGCCTCCCAAAGTGCTGGAATTACAGGTGTGAGCCACCGCGCCTGGTTTTTTAAAGAAATAAAATTGAACCACAAAAGAAAAACGAAAAATGTAAACTTAAAACACTTTTCTTTAAAGGAAGATCTTTTTCCCCAAATGACAAGTAACAATGATGTCCATTTAAAGGATATGATGTCATTCCTAATTCTAGGGAGTACATCAGACTTTTAAACAGATCCTCAGGAAGCTGTGGTATTTTTTCAGGAAAAATCTCACAAATAAATGTGATTAGTTTGTAGTATTGATTACAAAGGGTTGGAAACTGAAAAAGAAATATTAAATCATTTGGATGCTCATTAGTATCCAATTTTTATTTTCATCAATGCAATAAAGTAACTGACAAGCTTCTAAATATAATGATTTCTTTAAAACATGTACAAGATATGGAAAACATGAAGACCAAACTAAATGTAAAACCAGGTACAAATAAAGGGCATATTTTAGTAACTACTATGAAACAAAGTAACAGACAGTCTAAACAATTATCTTCTAGATAGTTAATAAAAGCCAAGGTCAATTTCAGATATTCTATGTTTACCCTGAAAAAGTAAACGAGGCAGCCAGATTTAAAATTATTAAACAACTTGAGAGTAAAACCTTTTTGTAAATGTATTTCCATTCAAGCATGTTGAAAAAATTCAAGGTTAATACAAATTGTAAAGACTATGCACAGAGCAGAGTATTCGGTCTTTACGCTTCCAAAAACATTCTTCCAGTTGTACTATCCTAGAGAACTGAGGTAAAAGTAGGTAATATGGTTCAACCACACTTAAGAAAAATACACACTTAAATGTTTACTGGCTTGTTTAAACAAGCCCTACCTGCAAACCAATATGAAGAGTTGACTAAACTTCCTCATCCTGCTGGCTGGCTGCTGCATGAATACCATGGATCATCAGCATTGTTTCCAATAGTTAGAGATGTTCTCAAGGAGGGAAGCACACGGCTCGACCCTGCTGTGCTGGCAGTCTGACAGGACCCACTCTTCTCGTACATACTCACCTTCTGGACACTTGTCAGCCTCTACTCTCGTACTTCCTCCTCCTCTCCCTCCTTGTCTTTATCCCGTGTGTGTGCACGCACACAGGCACATACACAAAGTCCTCCTTTCCTTTCCACCCATGTCCTCATCCCCACGCTTATCCCGCTATGAGAACTCATGACAAGAGACCCCCATGTCCTCATCCCCACGCTTATCCCGCTATGAGAACTCATGACAAGAGACCTCCCTCTAGGGTACTTATAGATGGTAGAAAAATGTTGCCTCACCGCCACCACACCCTCAATATTAACTGGCAAAACCAAGGCATAACGTAGTCAGAGCGTGCAAAAACTTGAAAACAGCATCAGTCTTGGATGTTTACCATCCCATTTTTACACGGTGCCCCTTGGAAAATGCCTTCCTCTGCTCAATCCTTTAACCTGAGAATGACGTTCAGGAAGTATCAGAGGAAAACACTGAAACTTTTAACTTACTTTATTCCCTTAGTGACAAATTATGAGGTAATCAAAACTGCTAACAGAATGTCGTTTCTAAAAGGACAGGCTTCTTTCTGTAGCACTCCCTGACAAAACGAGTCACTAATGTGTGGGTGCCTGCAGGACTCTGGGGCAGAAACAGAGACTGAGTAAGGGCCCATGTTACTGAGAAGCACGCACAAGTAACCATTAATGAAAATGCAAAAACTGCATCTTCATGTGCATTTAACAGATACAACTACTTAATTAAATCACAGACATATTCTTGTCTAAAGTATCTTTGAACTTCAATTACCTATGGTTGTATGTTGACATTCAATTTCATTAATTACCTTCAAGAGATCCTGTGACATCAAAGGCAGAATTAGGTTTACTCCGTACAACACAACATCTGCTGCTGACACAGATCTGTTTGCTGCTTGACCTGGCTCATGTCCTCTAAACACTTCATCTGTTAAAATAAAAGGATGCAGGCTTATGGTGGTAACATCGATAAATCTTCCAAGTGTGTATTCTACCTTTATGAAAATAAACTCACCTCTAGAGGCTAAATAAATCAATGAGTGAATAATAGAGAATCTGATCTCGTCCTGCCCAGTCTCTGGCGAGGAGATGGAGGGGACAGCACACCCAGGGGTGAAAAAAAGGATCTGAGACCCCAGTCCTGTGTCATCCTTTTGAGTTTTATTAGGGGATATGAGTACTTGATACGGAAGTATTGGGGAGGTTAAGAGCAAGGGACAGTCTAGAAATAAAACTAATGCTTAATCAATGTTTCGAAATATAAAATCTACTGGCATAGTAGCCATAATATGAAACAATTTCTATAGAAATATCCATTTGATTTCAAGTGCGTATATTATTATTTCTATAAAAATATTATTATTTCTAAGCTTAAAAGGAATGCAGGAAATACAGAAATTAAAATGTTACATAAAAAAGAAAGTAATTTTAAAAAGGACAACCAATATGACAAAGGTTATCATTCTTACTACATATGACTTATATCTAAATTAATGAGAATACTAAGACCTAAACAGATAAACTAACATCTCTAAACAAACATTTATCAAAGTCTTGATTCTAAAGGAAAACAGTCCATTCCAACTATTAATCAAGCAATACAAATGTTAAAAAGATACTACTTCTGATTCATTACATTAAAAATAATTTGTAAAAATGATAACATTTCATTGCTGGTAAGGATAAAATGTGGTTAACCTCAAAAGCAATATATTAAGACCATTTCAAGCATTCTATCTATTAAGGATATAATCAGAAATTCAGACAGCCTTGTCCATAGAAATGATCACTGCATCACCATTTATAAATGCAAAAAGGTAAATATTCCAGATGTCCAATATTAGGAAACAGGTTAAATTCCAAAATGTGGAATGCCACATAGCCATTAAAAATATCATCACAGATTCTAATGACAAGGGAAAGGTTAACACATTAAACAAAATGACAGAATATAAAATTGAATTTAGTTCACAGCTTGCCAGGAGTAAAAGCAAAACAAAAGCAAGCTTGTCTTTAGAGCATGATCACAAAGAAAACTGAATAAAAATAACCAAAAAAGAAATTCCTAAAATGGAATGTACAGTTGACTCTGGATGGTGTCCAAAAGTAAGCATGATTTTTCTGTCTCTATATTTACAATATTTTTCTATTAAGGGCATATTTCTTATAACAACAACAACAAAAAGATCAAATGAGGGGTATGTGTCTACTTAAAATCCACTTGTTAAGCCTAATGCTGAACTTCTCCCCTGGAATCTGAAAATAAGACAAATCTGGTAGTATGTCAGAAACAACTAGGAAATGTAGTCAAAATATAGATTTCTAGAGTTAGCAGGTCTGAGAAGGGGCCTGAGTGGGGGCATAGAATCAGAATCCAAGAAAATGATTATACTATGTCTAGAAATGAAAAATTTGAAACAATTAGCTGATTTATGATACACAGGGTAATCATGACAGTAAATCAGCTAAACATATACATGTTTTATCTCTGAGTCTTAACATTTAGTTACAGATTTCTCTGGGTACAAGGTTCTTAGCCTGGGGTCCTGACACACCTGGAAAATTTATAGGTTTCCAAGAGTCCATGAACCAACTAATACTGTATTAGTAAGAGGTTAAGAATGCTGGGCACAGTGGCTCACACCTGTAATCCCACCACTTTGTGAGGCTGAGGTGGGAGAAGCATTTGAACCTGAGGTTGAGGCTGCAAAGAGCTATGATCACGCCACTACACGCTAGCCTGGATGGCAGAGGGAGATCCTGCCTCTCAAACAACAACAAGGAAAAAAAGAAAAAGTTAGGAACTCCTGGATTAGGCAGAAATGACCTGAAGAAAGTTAGAAAACTTGGGTGAGAGGCTGGGCCTAAAAACAGACCAGAAAGAATTCACTGAGGAAAAGTGAATTTGTACAGTGCTTTTCAGACTATCTCACCTTGGTACCCCTAGTTAACTGCAAAAATCAATCAATAAATAAACAGTAAACCTTCTACACTGTGAAGTTGATGGTACCTAGCTCAGGGCAGATACTAGAAAAACCATGGCCCAAGAATAAAAAAAAAGAAAAAGAAAAAAAAAAAAAAAAACAACCATAGGCCAGTGAATAAGGAATATGACAAAAATAAGGAAACAGAACAATCTAAAGGATTGGGATAAAAAAGTGGGTATTATAGCACCCAACTTAGAATCTTACAACAAGGAAGGAGCCAAAAATATCCACCACCCTACATGTCTGCACAACATATAACAGGAGAGGCTAGATATGACTCATTTTTCTCTTATGAAACAGGATCCATTTTGTTTGAAGGCAAGGTGGGCAGTGGCATAGGAGGGAAGTGAACTCTACAGCACTGAAAACTACACAAATATATGAGGCTTAAATTACTGATCCGGGTCTTGCCTGTAACAGCAACTATCTTTTACCTACTGATTGTGAGACACAATGCTAGGCACCAAAGACACTTGACAGCTGATCCTTCAAACACGCCGAAAGGTATTTATTATGATACCCATTTGACCAGCTAGTAAAGGCACAGGCAGGCGAATCCACTCCCCCATCATCCTGTAGGTGAGACACTAGGCTAGGTCTTCAAAGTGTGGGCTGTGAACTCCAGAGAGCAGTGCTTCCCATCCCAACAGGGCTTTCCAAGCTGCACTCCGGAAACTGCGAGGGTTTGCTGGGGTGGCCACCTTGGGGGACATGGGAAGAGACTGGCCTCTGGAGTCATAGGCTGGGATTTGAATCCCAGTCCTGGTTAAGTATCTGTGGCCAAGTGACTTAAGCTCTCTATGCCTCTGTTTCCTCATCTATAAAGTGAGAATAACATAGGACTGACTCCACACCATTGTGAAAGGTAAGAACAGTGCTTGGCATTTAGTAAGATGTGAATGAATGAGAGATACTATTTCCATTATTCTCACAAGAGGAAAGCCAAGCAAGAGGGCCGCTGGTCCCCACCCTCGCTTCAACCACAGAGATCTCCTTTCTTTTATTCCACAAATCGAACGTCCTCATAAGATGTCTCTTACAGAAAACAATCCTTTGCTTTAATAAAAAGGAGGGTAACAACAAAGTTTAAAACCCATCACGTTACATTTTACCTGTATCACTGAAATCTATGAATTCTTTGGACAGCAGGTTAGTAAGAAGCTCCATAATGAGAAGCAGGTCTTGGTATTGCTCTTCTTCCGCTGTAACATCTATTCTTTGCCGCCCTAAATTATTCTTGGAATATACTTGCAACAAAGTAAGGCAGGCTTCATATAAGTTCATAGCTTTGGACTGCAAAAAAAAAAAAATGCACAAATTATGCTACTTGGTAGAATCTATTTGAGAAACAAACACTGATATTAAAGAAATTTAAAAGTATATAAATTAACTCTGAATTCCAAGAGTAGCAATAATGCTTGCTTTAAACTACATTAAAACAATAATTATTTCTAAAAAGCATATATTAATAATTATTTTTAAAATTTTACCCCTTTTCTTTTTTTCTTTTTTTTTTTTTTTGAGACGGAGTTTGGCTCTGTTGCCCGGGCTGGAGTGCAGTGGCCGGATCTCAGCTCACTGCAAGCTCCGCCTCCCGGGTTTACGCCATTCTCCTGCCTCAGCCTCCTGAGTAACTGGGACTACAGGCGCCCGCCACCTCGCCCGGCTAGCTTTTTGTATTTTTTAGTAGAGACGGGGTTTCACCGTGTTAGCCAGAATGGTCTCGATCTCCTGACCTCGTGATCCACCCGTCTCGGCCTCCCAAAGTGCTGGGATTACAGGCTTGAGCCACCGCACCCGGCCAATTTTACCCCTTTTCTAACAAAATTTTAGGACAAAAATTTATATTCAGGTGCAGCAAACCACCATGGCACACATATACCTATGTAACAAATCTGAACATTCTGCACATATAACATATATCCTGTTTCTTTTTACAAGATATATATAAAAAAAATTATATTCACTCAACATGACTTTCTCTGAATTAGAAGTTCTTTTTAAAAATCTTTTTGAAAATCTTTTGGAGGAATAAAAATATTATTTAAGATAATACTAATCAAATTTGAAGTGAAGATCTATTATTTTATTACAGCTTTAAAGGGTTTTAATCCTGAAGGGATAAAATTAGAAAGTGCTTACCTCTCCAAGATAGCATATCTGTTTATGTGCAACTTCAACAAAAACTTCTATAATGAGATTGACAGTCTCTGGGGTATTCTTGTAAACTTCCATCAACCCAATGCAATTGGTAAGGAAGTCCATTAAAAAATTAAACAGGATTGCTACGTTGTCAATCTGGGTAGCCTCCGCAATGCCACACAGGGCCTCCAGTGTGGCAGTGATTTCCTGCTTGACTTCCTCTTGCTGACACATCTGCTGGAAGTTTTCTTGGTTTATTACTCTTAAGAATCGCTGCTGAAGTGGCTGAAGAACCTGTAAAAATAAACCAGGAATTCTCTTAAAGCTCAGTTCACATGCTTTATTTCCTCTGCTTGGATAAATATTCACTTTCCAAAACATTTCTAATTGTTGGAGGCAGGACAAGCACATAAAGAATATCTACACCAGACTTTACATTCCCCATTTTGAGGGTCATCCTAACTTCCGGCTCATGTAAAGACAGAACACCCAAAGCATGGGACATAACTTTCTCCCTGCCACTCAAAGAATTCTGCCATTTCCCTCCATCTCCCTCCAAGTAATTAGCCAAAAAGGAAAAAACAAAGATAAACTTTATTTACAAAATCAGACAGCAAGCCACATTTGGCCTATGGGCTGCAGCCTGCCAACCTCTACAGAGTGAAGCCCAACACAAAGCTCTCGCCTGTTTTTTTTTTTTTCCTTTTTCCCTTACCTAATTCCTCTTGGCACAGAATATAACTTCAGTTAATCAGTCCTGCCCTGTATATAAGAGTACTCATATTCAAGAGGACAGTATCTTAATTCGACTTAAAGCTGTCCGTATGATAATACAGTTGTTTAAAATAAAAATATTTAGTCAGTCTCGTTTCCCCTGGATTTGAAGTCACAAACAACTGCCTAATTCCAATACTGTGCCCCTTCTCAAACCCTAAGGGCCCTCTAGACACAAGCACTGCAGGCTGGCAACCTACACACATACTGGCAACTCTTGGTCCTTGATTTAAAGCCTATTAAAGCCTGTGGTCCCAGCATTTTGGGAGGCCGAGATGGGAGGATCACGTGGTCAGGAGATCAAGACCATCCTGGCTAACCTGGTGAAACCCCATCTCTACTAGAAAATACAAAAAACTAGCCGGGTGCGGTGGCGGCGCCTGTAGTCCCAGCTACTCAGGAGGCTGAGGCAGGAGAATGGCGTGAACCCGGGAGGCGGAGCTTGCAGTGAGCTGAGATCCGGCCACTGCACTCCAGCCTGGGCGACAGAGCGAGACTCTGTCTCAAAAAAAATAATAATAATGTGCCCACGGTTGTTATGGGTCAAACTGTGTCCCTCAAAAACTCGTATGTGGAAATCCAAACACCAGGACATGAACTTATTTGATAATAGAGTTGGCTGGACGTGGTGGCTCACGCCTGTAATCCCAGTGTTTTGGAAGGTTGAGGTGGGCGGATTACCTGAGGTCAGGAGACCAGCCTGGCCAACATGGCAAAACCGCAGCTCTACTAAAAATACAAAAATTAGCCGGGCGTGGTGGTGTGCACCTGTAGTCCCACCTACTCGGGAGGCTGAGACAGGAGAATCGCTTGACCCAGGAGGCAGAGGTTGCAGTGAGCCGAGATCACACCACTGCACTCCAGCCTGAGTGACAGAGCAAGACTCCATCTCAAAGAAAAAAAGAAGAAGAAAATAGGGTTGCCGTAGATGTAATTAGTTCAGATGAGATCATACCAGAATAGCGTGGACCCCTAATTTAATATAACTGATATAGAAAGGGGAAGTGTGGATGCAGACACACACAGCGGGAGCATGTGAAGATGAAGGCAGGGATCAGGGTGATGCATTTACAAATCAAGGAATGCCAAAGACTCCCAGCAAGCTACCAGAGGCTATAGTTTTCCCATATAGCCTTCAGAAAGAACAAATCCCGCAGACACCTTATAGCGTGGACTTCCAGCCTCCAGAAGCAGGAAAAAACAAATTTCTATTGTGGTATTTTGTTACAGCAGCCCTAGGAAATGACTATCATGGTTAATGTGCATCCTATTCGAGACAGGAGAATGTTTCCTCAATCCCTAATGACGATTTAATAAGCCAGTCCATGCTCTCAATTGAGTTGGGAAAAATGTGCCTAAAATGCAGAACACTTGATAATATTCAATGTCATCACACACAGGCAAGTACAGACAAATTATAACATTTGTTAAATAAGAAGCTTCAACCCCTTCATTAGGAGAAAAAAAGTATCAGAAAAGCTATGACTGGGCCAGGCATAGTGGCTGCTCACACCTGTAATCCCAGCACTCTGGGAGGCCAAGGCGGGCAGATTGCCTGAGGCCAGGAGTTTGAGACCAGCCTGGCCAACATGGCAAAATCCCGTTTCTACTAAAAATACAAAAATTAGCTGGGTATGGTGGCATGAGTCTGTAGTCACTTGGGAGGCTGAGGCAGGAGAATTGCTTGGACCCAGGAGGTGGAGGCTGCAATGAGCTGAGATTGCACCACTGCACGCCAGCCTGGGCAACAGAGTAAGACCCTGTCTCAAAAATAAAAAAATAAAAAGAAAGAAAAGCTATGACCGATACGTTCATGTCCCCAGAGACTCTTTTACGGCAATGCATAGATGAAGGAACTACAGAGTTACACAAAAGGGCGCAATCAGAATAGAAGGCACTGTTACCTCTGTCCAATACTGCTGTTTGGTTTCCGTGTCCATATGTGCAAAACCTCCTAACACTAGAGCCTTCATCAATGTCCTCTGCACAGGACTTGACAAGAAATTGAGAGGTGGGCTTCGGCTTGCAAACTGCTTAGCTAAGTTCCACCAGTTCTCACACTGAATTACTAAGTTTGCCCTACAGGTAGAAATAACAAAACATAAGATGTATTACTATATATACACATACACACAAAGAAAACAAAAATAAAAAATAGCTAGATTTAATTACTTTTAAAGCAAAGTACAGTAAACAGGATAGACTTTGAAGTCACATAGGCTTACATTCAAATCCCACTAGTTGTTTGCCGATGTGAAATTTATTTAACCTCTATCAATCATCACTTCTCTATAATCTGCAAAATAGGAATAGTAACCGTCTCACAGGGCTGAGACTGATATAATGATTAAACGAGATACTACCTATGACGTGCTTAGAAGAGTACATAGTAAATTATAAGAATTCAATAAACCAGCCAATGACAATGGTAATAATAACAATGATATTCCTATACAGTAAGAACAACGAAAACATTTCTAGAATTGTTGTAGAAAGCACTAAAAATTTTACTTTCCAACATTAAATTTTAAATATCAGTATTTAATATTTAAAATGGAGATAAGATGTCTAAAAATTCAAAAGAGCACATTCCACATAAAAGTGTCCGCAACACTATAAATTACTAATGTGTTACTCACAGGGCTTTGATACCAAATCCTGAAGGAGTCAATGTAATGCTCAATTATAAGAAGGGAAAGCTCTATTTGCATTTGTAATAACAGTGTGATATAGTTTTTAAAATGCACTATTCCAAAAATGTAGGCTCTAGCTAGAATTAGGACCGTGTAACCATTTGCCTGTTCAAAGGACTACACTAGGAAGGGAAAAAGAGTTTCTCACCGACACACATACACACACAGTCAGCCTCCAACAATGAGCTAACCTTTCTCTTCTTTCCACCAAAGTGACAAGGAGCTGCACAGTGTCATTTGCAAGGTCCTGCTCACTACTCCAGACCGAGAGGTTACTGATGACTTTTTGTAAGAGGTAGCCAATTATCCACTGAGAACCCTCTGTATCTGCTCCGAACGCTGTACTGAATGGCAGGCTTATCTTAAGAGAGGAAACAAAATTTTAAGGTAAGCAAGAAAGATCAACTCAAGAAAAAAAAAAAAAAAAACAGAAAAATCAAACTGAAATCAGTATCTAATCTGAAGCAGCGCTTACTTCACATCAACTTTACAAGCAGGTACTCATTTTCACAGGTCAAAACAAAAGACATCCTCAATCCACTCACATTTTCCAGTGTGATTTCTGTTATTCCCATAGTATTAAAAAACTAACATAATATTACACCAAATACAAAAAAACATAATCTATTCCCAAATAATAATCTTTATCTTCAATAGTGGTTAAAATAAACTAAATCAAGTGATGTGCTCTGAAACACACATTAAAACAGCATTCCAGTCATGTAATTCTCTTCAACATACAAAATGTTGAACTGCTCTTAAACAGTTACATTTTGATGAAAAACCCACCAAGAAAAATGTTCCTGCTTCTATAACTGCCATCATCACAAATCCAAATGAAGTTTTAACAGTTTTACATTCTGACCTGATCATACAGTTTTTCATCCACCAGGAGATAAGTCTTTGCCCAGCGTTTTAAAAACCAAACAATATCTTTGCCCATCTGAGGACTTAGTAGATGAGTGAGATCTGCTCTTATTGCTCGAGATTCAACTTCTGAAACTCTGAGAATGGCAGACAACAGCCTGTAAGTATAAAACAGAAATCATTCATTCTTGGATTTATTTAGTGGTTGTCTAACTGTATTCTCTTCCTTAAAAGTCCTTTTTGGTCTTTCAATTACCTGAATTTAGGTCAGGCTATACTTGAAAATTTCATCAATAGAATTTTAGACAAGTGTCCTACATTATTTCTGATCTTTCACGAAGCAGGAGACACGATAAAGAAAGGAAGAGTCAACACTAAAGATGTCCTTCTGCTGAAGTTGTAACCACATGCGGGAATCTCAGCATTACTAGCTAAACAGAATTTTCAGGTTCAAAACTTTCAGATTTTCAGGAGAAATACATCAAATTAAATCTTCAGAGTACATGCCAAATTCTTTTAGCATGTACTACTTAGCATCACTACTTAAAACTACCCTGGTTAGTATGGTTTGTGGTTTTATGTCATGATCATGTTATAGTACAAGATCTGGGTGTTATCTAGAAAGTTTGAATATTGAGCCTTGTTTAAATCTAATCTAGTAAACTTGATTCTTCACGGTATTTTTAAATAAAACTCTTGCTAGAAAGATTACCTGTGTAAGTACACATATTGTCCTTTCCTCCACTACATAATTCATATGGTCGTGTGGTGTCAATCACATGGCGTGACATGCAAACAGAAATGTCTTTGTTGAGGACGGCATATAATCAGAAGTGATATATATTTAACTTGACTTTAGCCAAAAGGCAAGGAAGCAAAGGATGTAACAGAAAGAACCCATTACACACCAAAGAATATCAGTGCTGAGAAAAGAATTCTCATCACTCAAATTTGGTTTATGCTCCTTTACTAGTGCTCTCAGGAAGCCTGAAATGATCTCATTATGAAATCATACAAACATGTTTCAGTTCTTTACCCCACTGCATGGCCCGCTGTCACTGCCCTCATCTTCCTGCAGCCTCCCCAGGGTCACTGCCCTTCCTCCCTTCTTCTAGCCATCTGCCTCCTCTTTCCCAGTCTCTACAGCAGCATCCTCTTCTCCTGACCTCCTTCTTTAAATCAGGAGGTTTTTAAGGTTCCAGCCCAGAATCTCTTCTATTTTTTTCTTTTTGAGACAGAGTTGCTCTGTCACCCAGGCAGCAGTATGCTCAGACACAATCACGGTTCACTGCAGCTTTAACTTTCTGGGTTCGAGCGATCCTCCTGCCTGAGTCTCTCAAGTAGCTGGGACTACAGGCAAACACTACCACACCAGGCCGATTTACAAAATTTTTTTAAAGATGGGGTTTCATCATGTCACCCAGGCTAGTCGTGAACTCCTGAGCTCAAGCAATCCTCCCACCTTGGCCTCCCAAAGTGTTGGGATTACAGGCATGAGCCACCATGCCCAGCCTTCTTCACTGCACGCACACTTCCTATACCACCAGTGCTCAAACGTTAAAAAAATTTTTTAGGGTGTATGTGAACAACAACAAAACAAACCAACAAAACCCCAACAATCTCCCAATACAGTAATACATTTAAGTTGCAGATATGTCGAAATTTCCGGTAAGATTAAATCATTTTAAATATATATTCCAGTCTAACAAAATTCAAAATAAAATGGTTACATTAACACTTTACATTTATGCATTGGAGTTTTGTTATCGTAATGTTCTGGTGCCCACTATAATCCATTAAAAATGTAAACAAATTTTCCTTATTTTTATTTCAATTTAATTTTCCATAGAACATTATCCTAATATAATTTTTATGTTCCAGTATTTTACTCATCATACCACATACTCTGACACAAACGTCTACATATTGAAAGATAACTTTTAAACATTTTCAATGACCATAAGACCGTGTTTAAAAATGTCTTCTGGATTGAGTTATCATTATGATACTTAAAACTAGACAACTGAGCAAAACAATATAAATTTAAATAAATTATTAAACATAAATAAACACAAACGTAAAAGTGTATGCATCTCTTAGTGTGATTAACTTGGTAGGGTTCTTTTCCCACTTAGTTCATGTATCTTTGAATGAACATCACCTATTGCCAGATGAGCAAGTTCAGCATGATTTGATTCCTATTTTTCCTTTTGATATAAGTACTGAGAAAATTTCATATAAGTAGAACCTATTTTTAAAATAGCAGAATCACCCAATTATTTGTATTTCTTCCAAGTTATATGCCAAAAATCACAGCGATCTACCAACATAAATTATTTTTAATAATCTCTTAGTTGATGTGATTAGGTCCTCTTCATGTTATTTGATGCAAAGGGCTGAAACCTGCCAACTGTCCACTCACTAGTGACTCAGTCACTTAGTGCCACACTGTTTGCAACCGTCCCTCTCCCCTGTAGGGTTTTACATGCCTCCCAATCCACACGTTCAGAGGTAGAAGTGAGAACTTTGGCCTTTCTTTTGTAAAGTGGAAGAAACATCAATGAAAGAGCCACTCAGCCTGAGTCAGGCAGGTCCAGGGGAGGCGCCCAGGGGCCTTTCTTCTACCTCAGAAGTACCTCATAACCCAAGAACCTTTCTCCATCTTCATTCCAAGACTACTAAGGAAAATGCTTCCTAACTTGCCTTGCCACCCTTTAAATTGATCACCCATGGAATAGTATCTCTAAAATAATTTGATCACTTCTCGGCTGTAAATCCTTGTCAGTACTTCTACTCCCACTTTATCAGCCCCACCCACAGCATCCTCCCTGCCTCTCCACCCTCATCCCCCTACCAAGGCCATCGCCCTGCCCTCCTGGGTCACACACCAGCTACACCTAAGTTCCTCTCACTTGAGCAGGGCTCTCTTACAGCATCGAACCAGAGGGACTCCATCTTGAGTGAGGGCTAGGAAATGACGCTGGGACCTGATGGGCTGCATTCCCAGAAAGTCAAGCACTCCCTATTCTCTAGATGTTTACAGTGAAGGGAACAAATGAGTAAGATTTTACTAAACAGACCCAGACTTGGGAGTGTCCAGATATTCTGACATCTGTAGAACAAAAGCATTCCTAATATTGCTTAAAAGACAGCAGTACTGATTCTTGCAAAATATAGTAATTAAGAAAATTAATCCTTTATCACAAACTCTTGTAGCAAAGCACATCGCCCCATGATCTTTTTTTATTATTTATACACACACACACACACACAAGAATTGTGCCTCTGGTGGACGCGTTCCTCCTCTTACTTTCTTATTTCTTATTTTCAGGAACTTCCTGCTTTGTCTGTGGAGTAGCCATTCTTTTATTCCTTTACTTTCTTAATAAACTTGCTTTCACTTTACTCTATGGACTCGCCCTGAATTCTTTCTTGCGCAAGATCCGAGAACCCTCAGGGACCCCATTCCAGTAACATCGCTGCTCATGCTATTGTCACTGCCCGAAGTACTCTTATGTTTCAAGAAGCCACCTCTGGTTCTCCTCTGCCCATAGATCAGGGGAACCAGGAGCTCCTGTAACACCCATACACACTTCTAACTGTGCCCTCAGATGCTGCACGCAGGGGAGTTGAAATCCAACTGATAAAAACATCAAAATATTTTTAAATTGTTGATATTCCAAGATTAATACCCCATTCCTACTTCAATTTCTTAAAGCACTGTATCTACAAATATATTCCAAACAGCACTCAGTTTCTCATATTTTCCAAGTCAATCCTAGATTACATTTGTACGTCATAAATCCAAAGTCAACACAATAAATCAAACAGAGCTTTCTTTAACTTCTCACAACCTCCAGTATCGGTTTAAGCCACCATGATCTTTCTCTTGGATTACTGCAATTTGTTTCCTAACTGGTCTCCTGGCTTCCATCACTTACTCTCAGGTTTTTTTTGCATTTTTTTTTCTTGAGACAGGGTCTTGCTGTGTCGCCCAGGATGGAGGGCAGTGGTGCGATCTCAGCTCACTGTAACCTCTGCCTCCCAGGTTCAAGCGATTATTGTGCCTCACCCTCCTGAGTAGCTGGGACTACAGGAGGCGAGCACCACGATGCCCGGCTAATTTTTTGCATTTAGTAGAGACGGGGTTTCAACATTGCCCCGTCTGGTCTTGAACTTCTGAGCTAGGGCAATCTGCCCACGATGGCCTCCCATAGTGCTAGAATCCAAGCGTGAGCCACGGTGCCCAGCCTCCAACATTTACTCTCAATGCAGCAGAGTAAACTTCTTAACATTTAAGTTACTCTTCTGCTCAAAACCCTACAATGGCATGCCGCTTCATTCAGAACAAAAGCCAAAGATGTTACAAAGGCCTAAGACCTTATCTGTTTTCCTTCTACTTTCCTAACTCCATCTCCTACAAAATTCCACCTTACTCTGCTCAACCCACCACGGCACTCTTGCTGTTCTTGAACGTGCCGGGCAGGCGCAGGGCCTTTGCATTCACTGTCTATTTTGCTTGGAATGCTCTCCCCGCAGACACCTCCATGGCCTGGCTTACCAGCCTCACACCTCTGCTCCCATCACCTTCTAAATAAAGCCAACACTGACCACACTAATGACAGCTACAACAAGCCCTACTGATACTCACTCTAGCTTTTTACCTGTCACATTTGTTGTCTTCTAACAGACTACATAATTTACTTATTTATTCTCTCTCCTTTACAAAGAGCTTTAAAAGCAGAGCGACTTCTATCTGTTTTGTTCAAATACCCAAAGGCTCCCTGTTACGCAGTCAATAATTATTTCTCAAATGATACCTGTTTTAAGAAATGTGAGCTGCTTTTTTAGTGAAACAAAAAACGTTTCTACCATATAACATTACATTTCATATTAATTCTTTAGATTAAAAATGTGGTGAGTTTTTTTTTGGTCCCAATCCTCCATAGTCTGTGCTCTCAGATACCAAAATGTGTCGCTCCCACACTAACACCTGGGACTGACAAAAATTGAAAAAGCACTTAAAATATAAGGAAAGCACTCCTAATGCTACTGCCCAAGCAAACAATACAACAAAGAATATATAATATGACAGCACCCTGAAATGAACTGCTTTTTAAATTAACATTCACCACCAACCAAACCAGAGCAAAGCACTGATTTCCAGAGACACTAAATCTAATGACTATAGTAATCCTAAAATGAAGATGTCACTTTTTCAATAAAGTATGATTTTATTTCAAACAAGACAATGCAACAATAAAGGAAATAAATTTCCCAACATATCCTTGGTTATCAGCTTAATATTTCAACTATTTTTTTAAAAGCCACATTTTCTATTGCATGTTTAAATGATATCCATATATTTTTGCATTCCAAAAAGAATAAAGAGAACAGCATCCTGTTTGAGTTACTGGTTTTGCAGCTGATAAAAACCAATGTTATTATCATTACTGACATCTCTGCTTGCAACCTACATTTAAAATAAAGATACTGAAATTTTACATGTTGTTTTCAAATCCACGTTTAGGAACTTTTTTTTTTTTGGGAGACAGAGTCTTGCTCTGTCGCCAGGCTGGCGTGCAGTGGTATGATCTGAGCTCACTGCAACCTCCGCCTCCCAGGTTCAAGCGATTCTCCTGCCTCAGCCTCCCGAGTAGCTGGGACTACAGGTGTGCACCACCATACCCAGCTAATTTTTGTATTTTTAGTAGAGACGGGTTTCACCATGTTGGTCAGGATGGTCTCAACCTCTTGACCTCGTGATCTGCCCGCCTCAGCCTCCCAAAGTGCTGGGATTGCAGGCGTGAGTCACTGCACCTGGCCAGAACATTTTTAATACAGGTTTACCCCTCCTTAATTTCATCATTAAGAATTACCGAAAATGTTGCCATTAGTAGTAGAAAGATTAAAGTGAATTGTTTCATTTGAGGCACTCTCCTGCTTCTAACAGGGCTCTTCAGTTTCACATTTAGAATAAATATTTCCATTTTTTGAGATACGAATTATCTATCATTTTCCATGAGAAAGCCACCGAAACACAGTTTTAGCTTTTATGAGCGAGACTTAACGTTCACCTGGTCCCCTTCGTTTAGGGCGCCTGCATGCATCAGTACCGCCCTCTGAGGGACAGGCGCTATGTTCATAACTACATCCAATGTCCCTTCCAGGTCTCATCGTATTCAGAATAATCTGACATTTCTCTTCTTCAGTACTAGGGATAGCTGTCAACTCTCACTAGAGTGGCATTGCCTAAATATACTGAGTACTTGCCATCCTTGTGTATTTCAAGGCTTCTCCAAGTTTTCATTTTTTTTCATGTATCAGATTTACAACGTGCCTATCACTCCAGTCATCTACCCATCAACTCAGAATTTATAAAACAGTATAAAAATTACAAGAGCACAGCTATAGAGTTTATATTACCTAATCACAGAATCTGTTCTGTTGTACCCTGGGATGGAAGAAGCCTTTTCTCCTGGAGATCCCAAAATTTGAAGTGTTGTATTAATGTCAACTTCAGATGAATGCTTAATGGAATATTCCATTATTTCTGGAGGTATTAGCGGAGTCTCTCCCTGAGTATCATCAGCTAAGAGGTAGCCTTTAGTTTAAAAAAAATTAAAAATGAACACTTAACAAATCTACATTTATCAAATGGTACTATAAATGTTTTCAGTTTTATTTGATTTAGATACATCATATAAATTGATGTAAATTATAAGTGTTAACCTGTTAATTTCAAGTTTATGCAAAAAAACTTTCTACGTCTCAGATAAGTAACCCTCAAAAATACAGAAAAGGACAAATGTTTTATTCACCAATTTTGTAATTCATAGGGGCTTTTTAATCTACTGTCTTAAATAATTTTCAGTACTGTATTCTGTAAAGTCAATAGAAATTCTGCTACTATCTATATTAGAAGTCAATATTAGGGAATTCATTTTCAAAAGTCAAGATTTTTTCCTTATTATTTAAAATATGGAAACACTAACAGTATGGTGGTTAAAAAAGAAATTCCTAAGAGTCAGACTGCCTAGATTTACATTCTGGCTCCAAAAATTAACAGCACTGTGACAATGGGCTAGTTTCTTATACTCTCAAAGTCCCAGCTTCTTCATCTATTAGTTGGGGATAATGATGATGATGATGATAACAGTAATACTACGTAGCAATACTAATTCAGCGGGTAAAATGAGATCCGTAAAACATTTGGTATGCAATAGCACTGCATACATATTAGCCAGTATTTTTTAAAAATGCATCCATAGTTCTATGACAGAAAATAGCTGTATCCAAATGTTATCCAATATTGTATATACACTATTGTTTTTCATATATGAAGCTTCTTTTAAGGCTTGAACTGCCCAGTTGGCAATTACATTTTAAAAAGAAACCACCAACCAACCTGTAACTAAAATAAGCCAGTGAATATCTTCATAGAGATCATCAAGCATTTTGTTGTCAATAGTGCTTGAACCAGGTGAAGCAAGTAATTGTTGCTGATGTCGTTGTAACTGACCATGGAGTCTGGTTACTCTTTCTTCTAATAAACTAAAAGAGGAGAAAACAGTAGCTTCATAAAGTTCAATAAGCAAAGACATGGAACAACTTACAACTTCCATGTATCAGACAACACGAATTAAATGTTAGCGTAAAAACACATACAGAAACATTATAGTACACAACTGTTCTCAAAGCACTACAGGAATTATGATTTATTTTTTATAACATAGAATTAAAACACTGCTTTACAAACAATCAAGGTTTACAACAGGCATCTGAAAACTGGTTACTCCAAGTTTGTACTGATATGGGTCAAATCATTTCTCATACCATGCTTTCCACAATCTCTCTGCCATCTATGCTGTAGTGCCTGGGCTCCAAATGTCGAAGCCACGGAACGCACCATGAGTGTGTTTCTGTCCATTGTTCCAGTGTGTTCCAGTGTGCTGGGACACGGGGTGGGGGCGTTTAAAGTCCTTAAACACTTTAAGTGCTCTCCAGGGAATTGTGAATAGAGAATATTTGCTCCATGGGGTTTCTTTGGACTGTGTGTACCTTGTCAGAAGAGGTATACAGTGTTCTGCAGCAATTCTTCCTAGCATTCCTACACTGGCCAGTTGATCAGAAAACTGGTCTCGATCATCCTCTTGAAGTTCACTTATTTCTTCCTCCTCACGAGAGGCCACGCCATTGGCAGTCTATTGCAAGTGAAAGCGATAAACAATGAGGAACTGCATTACCTATTCAGCGTGCACTTCTGCAGCTCCACAACACAGCTTAGACAGCTTAGCACTGCAGAGCAAAAGGAGAGCAGGACACAGCCAACCTTGGAGCACAGCTATCTACTAACTCCCTTCTAACAAGGCTGACAGCCGGGAGAGTTATCAAAACAGGGAAACATACAAGAGCAAGAAGTACAGGAATCACTCCATGGTGATCAACACAACTAACTGCACGCCCACAACCCACCTCCCACACGGGAGAATTGAACTTCTGCCACTGAAAAGACCAGACATCCAAGGTCCAAATTATTCATATCTCTTGACAGCTAGACAGAAAGAGGTGGGTAACTGAAAAGGAATATATACAAGCAACATCCCATATAATAAGAACTCAGAGAACAAGGCCACTTCTGCTCCCAGCAAATCTTCTGAGGGAACCCATCCTGAATTTCTGGCATTATATAATGTGTAACACGGTGAAATATAGCCTATGATGAAATAGACTGTTAATTACCATCTTGCGTAAAACTCACCAAATTTCTTGTGCCATCTGGAGCGGCTAGGTGGCACTGAATATAGGAATTGAAAACTTGAACTGCATGTTGGGTAAAAAAGCCTTTATGGAAATGTTTGTCATCTTGAACCAAAGTTAACCAGGACTCCAACAATTTATCATATGCTTCCATGTATACCATGTCATCTTTATCAAGCTAAAAGAAAAGAACATTCATAAAACAAATGTTCAGAGAACGACAAATGGCATTATAACAAGTCATACAAACACATACAAATAGTTTAAGTTTTTCCTTTAACAGAGCTTCCCAATTATTAATAAGTTCTTACTGAACTTTCTAAAATCTTTCTAAGTTCAGTCTAAGTAAGTATTAGGCAATCTGGAATTAAAGTTTATTTTAAAAACCAGCTGTTCAGTGTTATGCGTAACATGCATTCTTCAAACAAAAATAATATTAACATTTTCTGTAGTCAAGAAGAGAATTGTTAAAATAAAAAAAAAAATTATACACCCTACACACGTTAAAATGGTTTTAGAGAAACTGAAGAATGATGAAAACAGACTGAATCAGCAGGTGTAAGAATATGTGGGGAGAACTCTACCAGTGCTCCTTAACAAGAAATAACTTACAGTAAAAAAGAACAGCAAATCCTATACAGTAGAAAAGCATTAAGTATCTTCAAAGAAATGTAATACCCACTGACTCAACTCATAATATTAGAGAAATACCTAAAGTGTCCCATACTCAGAGAAAATTCAGAATTTAACAAGCACAAATACTTTGTAAATGTGGAAATAAATTTCTCCCTCTTTTTGGTTCTCCGTCTTTCTGGTTCACTGCAGTTAGTTTTTCTTCTTACAAAGGGAGCACATGTGGAAGACTTATAAAAAGAGACGAGTAGATGAGAAGATGAGGGAAAGTAAGGCTTCTCCCTGCCCAAAGCTCTGACTGGCTGAATAGGCCTCTCCACAGGCATGGTACCGGATGTAACTAGACCTGTACAAGATCCACTAACGAGACCACGAGGCTGTATACGCTTCAAGGTAGTCACAGTGAAATTGTTTACCTTGTTATTCCTAATTTTCCTCTTTCCTATTCTTTCTTCTTCATTTAGCTACTATTACTGAATTAAAGTGTTACACCTAAACTATACCACTGAGAATGAAGAGAAAAATTATCAGAGAAAAAGGTAGGATGACAATGTACATCACCAGGCTGTTTCATAGAGTTACTTGTGGTCCAAGATCTCCCTGAATGGAGCTAACATTTGGCTAAAAGGTCACTCTAGTTTAAAACCCTGCAAAGGTCAGGAGGCAAGAATGAGCCCGGCATTTATACCACTGAGAGAGAGCCGGTGGACCTGGAGCAGACAGTGGCAGGTCCTGATATAACACAGGGTGAGAATGGGGGCTGGCAGGCAAGGAACAGACCAAATGCCTTGATAGGCTATGACAAGGACACTAAGTTTTCTTCCAATTGCAGCAGGAAGCCACTGCAATGCTTGAAACAGACAGAACACTTTTTTTTTTTTGTTTTTGTTTTTTTTGAGGTGGAGTCTCGCTCTGTCACCCAGGTTGGAGTACAGTGGTGTGATCTCGGCTCACTACAGTGTCCGCTTCCTGGGTTCAAGTGATTCTCCTGCCTCAGCCTCCTGAGTAGCTGGGACTACAAGTGTACACCATCATGCCCAGCTAATGTTTGTATTTTTAGTAGAGATGGGGTTTTGCCATGTTGGCCAGGATGGTCTCGAGCTCCTGGCCTCAAGGGATTCGCCTGCCTCAGTCTCCCAAAGTGCTGGGATTACAGGTGTAAGCCACTGCACCTGGCCAGATATAATTCTTTAAAGGAAAATCACACTGCTTACACTGCAAAGTATAATGGTGCCATGGACCAAGGTAGAGATGATGGCAAGTGGCCCAACTGGGTACAGATTTTGGAGAAAGGGCTGACACTGGAAAATGACCTGAGGCAAGACAGAAAACAAGGCAGGGGCGGGGCGGGGAGTTTATCCTGAGAGCTGGGAAGATTCCTACAATACAGAAGGATGGAGGTGTTGGACAGGCCAATGTGAGATGATGCACACTGGGAGATGAAGGCCTCTCGGTCTCGCTTCTTTTGGACGTGTTAAATTTTAGATCCAAAATAGGAATCCAACTGGGAATGTTCTGTTAACTGTTTGATGCGTGTCTGGAGTTCAGGAAAGAGATCAGGGCCAGAAACACAAATTAGGGCGCCATCAGCACACAGAGATCTAAGTGTTTATTTTTAAAGTTGCAAACCCAGAAACATCCACTTAGAAGATGTTGATTAAGAATAAGGAGGGGCGGCCGGGCGCGGTGGCTCAAGCCTGTCATCCCAGCACTTTGGGAGGCCGAGGCGTGTGCGGATCACGAGTTCAGGAGATCGAGACCATCCTGACGAACACGGTGAAACTCCGTCTCTACTAAAAATACAAAAAAATTAGCTAGGCGAGGTGGCGGGCGCCTGTAATCCTAGCTACTCGGGAGGCTGAGGCAGAAAAATGGCGTAAACCCGGGAAGTGGCGGAGCTTGCAGTGAGCCGAGATCGCGCCACTGCACTCCAGCCTGGGCGACAGAGCAAGACTCCGTCTCAAAAAAAAAGAAGAAGAAGGAGGGGCCGGGCATGGTGGCTCATGCCAGTAATTCCAATACTTTGGGAGGCTGAGGCGGGTGGATCACCCGAGGTCAGGAGTTCGAGACCAGCCTGGTCAACATGACAAAACCCTGTCTCTACTAAAAAGACAAAAATTAGCTAGGCATGGTGGCAGGAGCCTGTAATCCCAGCTACTTGGGAGGCTGAGGCAGGAGAATCGCTTGAACCTGGGAGGCAGAGGAGAGACCCACACTTATATAAAAACTACATATGGTAGATCATTGAGGATGAAGGACTATTCAATAAATGTTGGAGAAAAACCTGTTATCCACATGGAGAAAAACAATTTGCACCCTTACTCGATTAAATTCTAAGATGTTAAAATCATAAAAGGCAAATTTTAAAGAATTTAGAAGAAAACACAGGAAGGGTAGGCGTCTTTACATTAGAACCAAAATTACAAATCATTAAAAAACAAAAAACAACTTTCAACTACATTAAGATGAGGAACGCTTGTTCTTCAAAAAATATGATGAAGTCAAAATGCGATGTGATATCCAGCACTAGGTCCTGGCACAGGAAGAGGACACTGGTGGAAAACTTGTTGAAATCCAATAAAGCCTGCAGTTTAGTTACTAATAACATGCCAATGTTAATTTCTTAGTTCTGACAAATGTACCATGGCTACAAAAGATGATACTATTAAGAGAAAACTGGGTACAAGGCACATGGAAACTCTCTGTACTGTCTTTGCAAATTTTCTGTAAATCTAAAATTACTCCAAATTTTAAATACAGGAAAAAAAAAAAAGAGACGATAAAGTGAAAAAGGAGCCATAAAAAAGAACAGATCTGTGTATTAGTTCATTCTCTCACTGCTGTAAAGAATTACTTGAGACTGGGTAATTTACGAAAAAAAGAGATTTAACTGACTCACAGTTCCACAGGCTTAACAGGAAGCATGACTGGGAGGCCTCACGAAACTTACGATCATGGTGGAAGGCGAAGGGGAAGTAAGCATGTCTCAGCAGGGCAGAGCAGGAGAGACAGAGCGAGGAGAGAACTGCCACACACTAGCATGAGAGCAGCATGGGGGAAACCACCACCCCCATAATCCAATCACCTCCCACCAGGTCCCCACCCCGACACGTGGGTATTACAAGATTATAATTCCACATGTGATTTGGGTGGGGACACAGAGCCAAACCATATCAATCTGGAACACATAACCAACAAAATACTAGTTCTAGAACATACACAGACTTTCTACAAATCAGTAAGGAAAAGACAAACATCCCATTAGGAAAATGGGCATTGGACACGAGCATTTCAAAAGAGGAATCACGGAACTACATACTTAAATATATGAAAAGACGCTCAATGTTATTGGTACTTGGGAAAGCAAATTAATTTGGCAGTAAGTGTTGGTGAGAACATGGATCACTGAGAACTCACATACGTGTAATACATTGGTCCAATCACTTTAGCAAAAATTTAGCACTACTATCTTCTAAAAGTGAACATTTACATACTCTCTGATCAAAAAATTCCACTCCTAGGTTTATACTTTAGGAGAGCTCTCAGTCAGGCATGGTGGCTCATGCCTGTAATCCCAGCACTTTGAAAGGCTGAAATGGGTGGATCACCTGAAATCAGGAGTTCAAGACTAGCCTGGCCAACACGGCGAAACCCTGTCTCTACCAAAAATACAAAAATTTGCCAGGCGTGGTGGAATATGCCTGTAGTTCCACCTACTCAGGAGACTGAGGCAGGAGAATCGCTTAAACCCGGGAGGCAGAAGTTGCAGTGAGCCAATATTATACCACTGCACCTCAGCTTGGGTGACAGAGCAAGACTCTGTCCCAAAATAATAATCATCATCACCATCATCATCATCATCATCATCATCTATCGAATGCTAAGAGCCAGGCACTGGAATATGGAGATGAATAAGATACTTTCTTTCCATAGAAACATCTGTGGCCTGTTTATATACTTAACAAAGCATGTGCTTTACAGCCATCATTTGTTAAGTCTTAACAGTTTATCTTGCCAAAATAAACAGACTGGTAACATATCACAAGAGGAATTTAGAAATAGCATCCTCTGACCCACCCAGTCTCCAAAAAAAAAAGCAGGATATTTTCTAAGACCTATTTTTGTTGTTTTTTAGGTACATATCTAACACATGTTATTGTGGTTTAATTATTCATATACATAAAAGTATTCTAAAAAGTAAAAGTCTTATACGCCTTTCTATCATTAAAAAAAGCTTTCAATAATCCCTCCTATTAACACTCTGATATTAGAACAGAAGATCAGAGGTAGACTGCAAGAGCCTCAACTCACTGGATGGCAATTTACAGTAAGACTATGGACTTCTAAACAGCCTTCTGGTTTCTTTTGGAGATAATGTAACTCATCGAGCAAAGTGTGAGAAATATGGTTGATGACAATTGGCAACTAAATCTTTCAGTCTAATCACAGAAAACTGAAACCTAATCTAGCGCTTTTTCATAATACCCTGGCCCTGCTCCATGGTCACTCTGGCCAAAACCCAGCAGCCAAGGCAGCAGCACGTGCACAGAGATGACTAAGGAGACCAAGCTAGACGCTGTGTGCTCATGCCCTTGGTATTGTCAGGCCTGCTGCCAGAGAGGCTTTGGAGAGGGGCTTAGAGCTTATGAGACTACTTGACCCCACTTTACTCCATCTGGAAATGGAGGGTGGAGAAGGTAATCAAAACATGGTATCAGCACTTATCTCTCAATGCCCATAATTAACTTGGAAGTATATAGAGCAATAAATTTGCAATCCTTTAGTCATAGAAAAAAATACTTTGTTTTGGTAATTATGTTGAATACATAATTCCAAAATAGTGGTTACTTTTATTTATGAAAATGCTGTCAAATGAAGCTTTGAGAACTTTCAATATGTGAAATCTGTCTCCTTTTTGACATCAAATTGAATTTTAGAGATTAAAATCTAGTATCACTACATGATTCCAACTATACGACATTCTAGAAAAGGCAAAACTATGGAGACAGCCAAAAGATCAGTGGTTGCCAGAGGTTGGCTGGCGGGGCAGGGAGGGATACATAGGCAGAACACAAAGGATTTTCAGAACAGTGAAACTACTCTGTGTGATACCTTAATGGTGGACATCATACACTTGTCCAGACCCACAGAACGCAGAACGGCAAGAGTGAACCTTATGTACACTACGGGCTCCGGGTGACGACGATGTGTCAATGCAGTTTCATCAGCTGTAACAATGTACCACTCTCGTGTGGGATGTGGATGGGTGAGGGTGGGGAGACTGCATGTTTGAAGGGGTTTGTATTTTCACCCAATTTTTGCTCTGGACTCAGAACTGCTCTAAAATATAAAGTCTTTATCTATATTTATATTTATCTATATAAATCTAATATCGGATACTGTAAAAATATGAGCTAACTCCCATGCTAGGGTAAGTTATAGATTGTCTTCCTGTGAACAGCAACTAATCATCATTGACAACTCCAAATCCTTTCCATGAAATTGGAAAGCTCTTTCTGTTGATCATCAAGATTATCTTCATATGTAAACATAAATAACATGCGTTAGATAAGTATGTGATTCACAGACAAAAAATGCAGTGAGATGAACATGCGCAATTCATTTTCACAGAAAATCTTATGTCTACAGAATATCCTTCAAAAAGTTCCTTTTCTATTATTCTTTACAACAGTTTAGAAGTGAAAACAGCTTCAACTATCAGAGATTGTAGAAGCTGCAAACAAGTGCCCGAAACACTGGCTGGGAAGTTCACTGGCAGTGTCTGCTTATAGACTCACTTGGCAGAAGTAAGTAATGCAACAAGCACCTGCACGCAATAACAGGAGAGGGAAAAAACACAGGTTAAAAACAACAGAAAAAGGCCCCATTAATATACTACACTACTTCTTAATCTGCGTGGTTGATACATAATTGTTCATTTCATTATTCTTTATATTTTTATAACATAAAACTAGACTTTATAAGAAACATTTCACAATAACTTCAAATTTTACAGGCATCAGCACAACCCCCACGTCCAATGACCAACCACAAATAACATCTGTGCTGCACAGTGTAAAACATTTCCACTGCACTCTAAGGAGCAAGAATTCTGTGAAACTTAACACTGGTTCTGTACTAGGATTGGTAAAGTAGATTTAAACAATCAGAGCTGACTCATACAAGTCATGAAATATTGCATGGTAATATCTTCCAATTAGAATTAAAACATAAAAGTAATTCTTAAAACACTTCTTTTAATAAGAATCTCTGTTTAAGGTAAAATAGTAACTAGTTTTCTTCCAAATACCCTGGTAGAGCTAAAACTATTATTATTATTTCTAAAAAGTATACTTTTAATGTGCAAGGTTTAAAAGATACTCATGGATTTCATTTCATTTCTTCTTCTATCTTTTTTTTTGAGGCAGAGTCTTGCTCTGTCGCCCGGACTGGAGTGCAGTGGCCGGATCTCAGCTCATTGCAAGCTCTGCCTCCCGGGTTTACGCCATTCTCCTGCCTCAGCCTCCCGAGTAGCTGAGACTACAGGCGCCCGCCACCTCGCCCAGCTAGTTTTTTTGTATTTTTAGTAGAGACGGGGTTTCACCGTGTTAGCCAGGATGGTCTCGATCTCCTGACCTCGTGATCCGCCCGTCTCGGCCTCCCAAAGTGCTGGGAATACACTATGGGCTTGATAGTGTATCACTTGAGCCACCGCGCCCGGCCTCTTCTTCTATCTTTTAAGCAGAGGAAATGAATGTGCTTGGTGGGTGGGAGGCGCTCGACAGCCAGCTTGCTCTCTCCAGTATCATCGATTTATTCTTTTATAGCTACAAGAACCGTTTGGTGGGGAGACTGGCAAGGATCTTCAAACAACCCATCCTTTCATGGGTGAAGGTGCCAGGCAGACGACACAGTGACACTGCACCGACACAACCGTCCCAGAGAACAAGTCTTGTTTTCCCTCTTATCACTGAGATATCCCAACATGTATGCTCCCCACTTCTCAGTCTGTAATTTGGCTACAATTTATGGCTTCCTTTTTGTCATATCACCTCGCTACAAAGTAATTACCCAACAAGCCAGAGAAATTGGATTCTGAATCAAGAATGCTGACCTCTAAATACACTCACTCACTCGACACATGGCAAATTTATTTTATTGCATTACATTCTATAATAAACTTCCTAACAACTTTATCAAGTACCTGTGTCATGACTACCTTGTCCTGCTAGTCTTGAGATTAGGCTACAAATACACTAAAACTAGATGTAAGGTTCTTCCTTTATAAATTGTTATTTATCACCATCGCCCTTATACACAACACACACATCAAAATGCATATACAAAATACCTCAATGCTATGAAGGATGCTCTATTCATGTAGCAACATACTGCACGGCTTCACCTACTTGGCTGAACGCAGAATGGTTAATTATAAAAGAAACCAAGAAACAAACTAGAGTATAGAGTTCAAGTCGTATTCTCCATGAATTTCACTGAACCAATTCAAATGCAAGTACTATTATAAATGTTTTATGAAACAGTTGATGTATTAATATGAACAATTATTGATAGAATTTTAATCTTTTTTTTTTTTTTTTTTTTGAGACAAAGCCTTGCTCTGTTACCCGGGCTGGAGTACAGTGGCATGATCTCAGCTCACTGCAACCTCTGCCTCCCGGGTTCAAGTAGTTCTCCTGCCTCAGCCTCCTCAGTAGCTGGGATTACAGGCGCCCGCCACCACGCCTGGCTAATTTTTGTATTTTTAGTAGAGACGGAGCTTTGCTATGTTGGCCAGGCTGGTCTCCTCACCTGACCTCAGGTGATCTGCCTGCCTCAGCTTCCCAAGGTACAGGCGTGAGCCACTGCACCCAGCAGGATTTTAATCTTTAAGGCAATACTTTTTCAATTTCACATTCATTCTCACCTCTTCGGTTCAGCAATAGATAATAATTTGATTTCTGGGTATAATGAAAAAATTCTTGCCTCCAAGAAGCCTAAAGTATTATCAAGAAACCTGCAGCCCCAGAGAAACTTGGCTGAATACTGGAACTGCTCTTTGTGAGCACAGACTCTCAGTTAACTGCAAGTCAGGGTACTCATAAATACGTCTCTTCACTCACATGCTGAAGACACCAAGCAAGGTGGCTTTATGACATGGGTTTCAAAAACACACATTAGTATCAAGAATGTTTCTCCCTACGAAGAGACTCTTTTTCCCTTGCTACACAACATAATCACCATCAAAGACATGAATTCCTATTTGAAAAGATGATAATCTGTATATATTCCTAAACAAACACAGCTCTGAAGAAAGTATTCTCACAGTAACACAAATTCTTACGTGTGAAACCTGTTTGCCTACTGGAAAAAAACTTTCAAGATTTCACAAAATTAAGATTATAAAAATCATTTTAAAAATAATTTTTAAAAATTAGAAATATATTTGGTTCGCACCAAACAAAACCCAACAGTTGTTCTTATGTAGTAAGAGTGCACACAGGCTTTCAATAAAAGCTATTATTTTAAAGGTTCGTTTTTTAAATTATTATTCTACATGTTATTGCGTGTAATAAATTATTGCATACTATGCAGGTCTACCCCTCCCGTGTTTTTTTTTTGTGACGGAGTTTCACTCTTGTTGCCCAGGCTGGAGTGCAGTAGCATGATCTTGGCTCACTGCAACGTCTGCCTCTCGGGTTCAAGTGATTCTCCTGCTTCAGCCTCCCGAGTAGCTGGGATTACAGGCGCCCGCCACCACGCCCGGCTAATTTTTTGTACTTTTAGTAGAGAAGGGGTTTTGCCATGTTTGGCAGGCTGGTCTCGAACTCCTGATCTCAGGCAATCGGCCTGCCTCAGCCTCCCAAAGTGCTGGGATGACAGGCGTGAGCCACCGAGCCCGACCTATACAGGTACTTTTCATGCAGTTAATCCACGTCATAAAGCAGTGGAAGGAATTCGTGCCCTGACTTCACCAATGAGGAAACATGCTCCAAACAGTGAAGCGGCCTGGGCTCTCGCCCTACGTGATTGTTTGGCCCACAGCTGTACGTCTCCCTCAAAGTTCCCATCTTTCCATTCCATGCTAACTCCCGAACTCACTTCTTTAATATGCCTCAATTTATCAAATTTTACTTAAAAGATCATGTCTTGGTCAGGTGCGGTGGCTCACACCTGTAATCCCAGCACTTTGGGAGGCCGAGGTGGGTGGACCGCAAGGTTAGGAGTTCGAGACCAGCCTGGCCAAAATGGTGAAACCCTGTCTCTACTAAAAATACAAAAATTAGCCAGGTGTGATGGCACATGCCTGTAATCCCAGCTACTCAGGAGGCTGACGCAGAAGAATCGCTTGAACCTGGGAGGCGGAGGTTGCAGTGAGCCAAGACCATGCCATTGCACTCCAGCCTGGGCGACAGAGTGAGACTCCATCTCAAA
>NC_045455.1:94899255-94992604 GCF_002776525.5 Piliocolobus tephrosceles
AAAAAAAAAAAAAAAAAAAAAAGATCATGTCTTTACATACTTTCCCATCTCAGGACAACCATGTTATTACATACTATTACTACAATCGCTGGGTGCCCAAGAAAACAAAAGATGAAACGGTTTCCGTCCCAGAGGTCCAATGTGGTTTGGCTGGATTTGTTTCTCTATTTCTGGTATCAGCTGCACACTCCCCTGGTCCTCTACTCCCAGCGTACACAAGATACAGCGGAAACCGCTTGAGGCTGAGATGACATTTAGGAGGTTTATTCTTCAATAAAGTCATCATGCATGGGCCACCCCGTTAGCCCTCAACTCCACCACACATCCCCAACCTGGTTTCTATGACTAATGCAAAACCTTTCCCTCTGTCCTTTTCAATAGGTGACCAATTATTTTTAAAAATAATTTTTAAATATCATAAACAGCTCAATTAAAAATTAATTAAGAGTAAAATAAATGAAAATAAATAGTACTTTTCTTGAATGAAACCGTCAGGTTCATCATCACTGAGCATTTCTGCTGTGAAATAAGCACAATACACATATACTTCTCTGCAAATGCATGTAGGCTTTCTATATTCCAACACTCCTATGTCAAATCTTGAAGGAAAAATTGTCAAGATGTCAGTGACCTCAAAATAAATTCATTCTGTGCTTAAAATTTGCAAACCAAGGATGCCATATATCTTCCAGCAATTCTTTAAAATGTTTGGGAACATGCTTAACTCACAAACAGAAACTAAAAGGTACCTCAGTTTCTAAATATAGGCTCAACATGCTCTTTAATCCACCTGGTTTAGAAGAGAAAATAAACCAAGGGGGAGAGGGAAAGTGCAAGGAATTCATGTTAAATAAAACCTGACTAGTTCAGAATCTGTGATCATCTGAAAGAGGTTTGAGTAAAGCGTAAATACTGAAAATTACCCTGGATTTTTAAGTTTAGAACATAAATTATCCCTCTGAAACATTCAAATCTACCTATCATGCCTTTAAACTTCTACCCTTCTGTTACTACATTTTCTCCACCACATAAACACTTGTCTGACCTGGATCCTTTCCTCATCAAATCACGAAAGTGCCCGATTACATAAACATAATCATCTCGAGTTCCCTATTCTCTGAACACCTCCGAAGGGATACAAAAAACTCAAATACACATTGGCAGAATCTAACCAAAACAACTTACAATTTAACATGAAATTCTAACAAAATATCTACATTCCTTTTACTCTTACAGCTTTTCAAAAAGATTCAGATTTTGATTCATAAAAAGAAAAATTAGTTTCAACACTGTAATCACTACTTTGTGGAATGAAATCAATTTTTTCCCATGATTAATATAGCTGTTCACAGTAACCGTTACAAAAGCAGCTGTGTTGTCAAGGGGTTTTAGTAGATGTTTTCTAAATTTAAATATAAAATATGTAAAATACACATTTGAAAATTTATACCAAAAAACATCTTTGGTATTATCAGTCTTAATTTCAATGTAAATTAAATTCTACCAGGATACACTATTAAAGCACTACCATCCAAAAAATTACAGAGCACAGTCTAATGAAAATAAGGAAGGTTACAATGATTTGAACCAAATTATGTTTACATAATTGCCAAATAAGTCCAAAGTAAAAAATTCTCAAAAAAAAATACAAAATTACACATAACTACACCACACCACAGTAGCACCCTGTAAACAATGTTTTTGCTGTTAGAACGAGCTTTCAATATAATTTTTATGTGAAAAATTGTGTTGAACAAACCATAGCTCATTTCATTCCGTCTCCTATATTTGGGTACTAAAGTATCTCAAAATTAAACACTTAAGACCAGTTAATATCACCAACAAAACTATTTTCATCCACAAATTTTTAAAGGTCATGTTTCCCAAATAATTTGCACACCTAAACAAAATGGTCATTTTAATAGCTAGCACTCACTTAAAATAATTACTTTCCATGAGAAATGTTCCAAAGGCACCACAAATGTCTTTGTGAAAACCTGACACAATTTACTTTAGAATAGTCACTCACCACTTCTTCCAACGCAGCACTTCGCCCGAAAGAACAAGTGAGGTGTGTGAGGCAGTTAACGAAGGAGGAGAAAAGCTCATTTGGAATGGCGGTTAGAACATTTCGTGGGAACACGGTTATCAGGTTGCTGATAATGCTGGAGATGCCCACAGCTTCAGAATCTTCTATTTCAATTCTAAAACCAAGGAATGAGTATTATTAAGTGGCAGTAAAAGAAAAATTATTAATATAATAGCTCATTTCCAAACAAGCAAATATCGTTACTGATTCATTTTAAAAGGTATGTCTTTGTTTATTAATTTCAAATTACCCATACGACTTTACTTCAAAATATAAGGGGGAAAAATAACTAGTTCCTTTTTTTCTTCTACTATTACACACAAAACATAGAGTTCCTTTTTCAGCTGCAAAGGGCAAGTATACCTACCCATTGATAGTATTCAGTAATCCCTCAATGAAGTGTGCGAGATAATCAACTTGTGATCCTTCATCAGGGAAGATGGGTCCATGAAGAGAAGCTAACTGGGCAAGGCACTGCAGAGAATCTTGTGCCATATCTGAATCTTCTCTGATTTTTCGATGTACCTGTTAGAAAGAATTACTAATCCATAAATATAAATTCTTCCTTTGTAAGGGTCACGTGTCTACCATGCCGAATGAGGTAAGAGAAAAATTCACTGTAGCTGGTTATTTCCAGAAAATTAATTCCTGAATTAAACTAAATTTAGAAAATTGTCCCTCAGTTCACTTTACAGGCCATTATTTTAAACATATCAATTGATTTTTAACTGAGGGCTACCTACATTTTGAAAATTGATCCTTCTCCAGCATGTTATGACAAAGAAAGAAACAGATGCCAGCCAGTCAGACATACTGCTTCTTCTAAAAACAGCAACGACGACAGTCATCTGTATTATGCTAACTATGCCTAGCTACAGCTTCTTGCTAAAGTTAGCAGACAAGTTCAATCAAGAGTATATAGATGCTGCTTTAGTGGAAGTAAACAGTTGCACACTTAGAAAAGCAATATATCATTGAATCCCTAGACATCCATGCATTCATTCAACCGAAATATAATAAGCACACTCTTTTATTAATTCTCAGTTCGCTTACAATTTGTTTGAATCTCAGTTTAACCTACATCATTGCTATTAATAAACGCTAAAAGATTTTGAATACAAAATGTAAATTATACTTAAATCCATTTAAAGCTCACCTAAATTTTATTTCAATGATACAATACGGACATGAAACACCTGCTATAGTGTTCTGCAGGAAGGAAATGCTCTTGAAATACTGCTCCCTAGTTTTATAGTATTAATATTCTCAGATGTTAAAGGTTTCATTTCTGTAATCTGACATAATAGAGCCAAGGAAAATTCAGTGAAGAAATATGATCATTATTAATCTCAATCCATCCAACACTCACTGTTGGATGTACCATCGTGTACTTGCCGAAGTGCTTAACTCCTCGAGCCCTTTTCTTTCCCGCACAAAGTTCTCTCTCTTTTGTAAATGTGTAACACTGAACTCATAGTTTTTGGTTATATTCACTTTGACTAGGCAAATTGTTTCTAAATTACTTGCGGTCAGAACATTTAAGTACTCACTGGTATGCTGGGCCACAGTGAAAACTCAATAAATCCTTGTTTACTGAGACCATTAATCCCTAATCCCTGAACTTCTTAAGGTTCTAGTAATGAAATTTAAAATACTAAATAATCGCTGAACATTACAAAGCTAACTGATTTACTGACATGCTTAAAATATGCTACACTCTTTGGACTAGAACAAACTACAGTCCATAAGCCAAATTTGGCCCACGCCTGTTTTTATATGGCTGTGAGCTAAGAATAGTTGTTGGTTTTTTTCCTCCATTTTTGTATGGTTGGGGGAAAACCAACAAAAATAACATTTTGTGATTTTGTGACCTGTGGAAATTATACAGAATTCTTTTTTTTTTGTTTTTCCTGAAACAGAGTTTCACTTGTTGCCCAGGCTGGACGGAGTGCAATGGTGCAATCTTGGCTCTCTGCAACCTCCGCCTCCCCAGTTCAAGCGATTCTCCTGCCTCAGTCTCCTGAGTAGCTGGGATTACAGGCGCATGCCACCATGCCTGGCTAATTTTTGTATTTTTAGTAGAGACGGGGTTTTGCCATGTTGGCCAGGCTGGTCTCAAACTCGTGACCTCAGGTGATCTGTCTGCCTTGGCCTCCCAAAATGCTGGGATTACAGGCATGAGCCATCAGGCCCAGCCAAAATTCACATTTTAATGACCATCAAAAAGCTTTACTGGAACACTGCCGTGCTTATTTATATATCATTTATGGCTGCTTCTGTACTACAATGGCAGTGTTGAATATGAACATATGACCTGCAAAGCCTAAAGTGTTTACTATCTGGCCCTATATAAAAAATGTCTGCAAATCCTTGGTCTAGAATACAAATATTTTTCAAACTATATTCTAATGTATTTTAAGTTTTATATAGTAAATTCCACGTACAATAGACAAATTCATATATGCACACTGTCTAGTTCATAAACTTCTGAACACAACTCACTCTTATCAATGCTTTATCTGAAATCTGTAATTAAATTTTTGTCACGATGCCTTAGAAGCTAATCAGCATTTAAGCATGCTATCCAGGGAGATATTCTGTCAACAGACACAGTGTAATCTGGGACAATAAGAATCCATCTGGGCTGGGCACGGTGGCTCATGCCTGTAATCCCAGCACTTTGGGAGGCCGAGACAGGCGGATCACAAGGTCAGGAGATCGAGATCATCCTGGCTAACAAGTTGAAACCCCGTCTCTAATAAAAAATACAAAAATTAAAAAAAAAAAAAATTAGCCAGGTGTGGTGGTGGGAGCCTACAGTCCCTGCTACTTGGGAGGCTGAGGCAGGAGAATGGCGTGATCCCAGGAGGCGGAGCTTGCAGTGAGCCAAGATCATGTCACTGTACTCCAGCCTGGGCGACAGAGCAAGACTCCGTCTCAAAAAAAAAAGAAAAAAAATCCATCTCACAATCTTAAATGTTCATTATAGTCTCGAAGCGAGCAATCAAAAGAAAGAATACCCTCAATGAAATAGCTAATGAAATAACTAAAAATAAAGTTAAAATAAATAAATAACAGTCTTTCCAGACAGTGTGTGCTGTTCAAGCTTAATTTATGTTACCTGAAATATAAACCACATAAAACTATTAATAAATGCTTAATTTTTATACAATATAAATTCTTGCCTTTCTTCCAATATCATCATTACAAAAGAGTTCCTCCATATCTGAACATGTATTTCACTACAAACTGTATTATAAAACAGAAAGCTGAATCACCACCTGAATAAGGGAAAAGGACAGAGGGATAAGGGAAAGCAAAGCCCAGCAGGACGCCCAGTGAGGTGAATGGCAAGGCTATGCATCAAGAAAACAAATACAAGGAAGGAGAAGCAAGTAAGGAAGATGACGAATTCTACTGGAACATGTTAAATGTGAGATGTCTGTGGGCCATCCAAATTAAAACATCCAGTAAGCACTTGGATTATAAGGCTCTGAAACTCTGGAGCAGGCTGTGCTGAATATAGATGGAGGAGTCATCTGGGAACCAATGCCTGAAGTCCTACGTGTCAAACAGAGAGCCACAGAAAAGTGTACAGAGTCAGCAAAGTTGAGAATTAAGATAGGAATGCCAATATTTATGGGATGAGCAAAGAGGGAAGAGACTATAAGCGAGATCAAGACGACTCTGGTCAAAAAGGTAGGAAGAAAAACACAATGAAAGTGGGTTTTTTTTCCCAAGACCTTATGGAAGGAAAAACAATCAAGAAGTTTGTAAACTTCAGTAGGGCAGAATGCAACCCAAAGTATTCCAACATATTTAAAGCCTTATGATTAACATATTTAAAGTCTTATGATTAATATATTTAAAGTCTTACTCTTATGCAACAGTATACTGATGCTTATCCAAATCTAGCACACGTGATATCCAGTGGAAAAGTACTTTAAATTAGGCAATAAATTCATATAACTAAATTTAACCAGAATTAAATAAAAAGATTAGCCATTCTCATTTTTAAAACAAGTAACAAACTTGTTCACAAACTGCTTAAGTGAAAATTGCTACAAACCCCAAAATTGCTCAAATAAAGCAAAAAAGGGTTAACTTTCAAATTCAGAAGCTATTTGCATGCGGTTGTTCACAGCTGACAGGAGCAGCTGTCCGGTTTGTCTAGACAGCTGTTCAGATTTGGTAGAGTTGTTTCCAGTACTGCCAGCAAGTTTTTCACCTTTTCAAAAACTGCTGGAGTGGAATCTACTTTCAGTCAAGTGCATAATACAAAGACTTGGACTTGGATTTGTATCAAAACAATTTCTGTCAGATGAAGCAGGCCATGGAATTTTAAAATTTAGTTACAATTATCCCTTTGATCTTGACAGTGGTTTCAGCCATCATTTGTCTGATTTTAAAAAGAAACCACAAGGTGATTTGATGCTCAGTCTGAATATTTCTATAGAAAATACCTTTTATATATACCTATGGATAGATAACCTTGTTCTGGATATCTTAAAATACATACCACGTAACTACTTTATTTTAAATGGTTCAATCAGAAAAAGGCAGTTGAAGGGCTCATCTATATTTTTAAAACAAATGAAAAGAAACTAAAATTAACAATTGGGATTAAGCAAAATAGCTTTTTTACTTTTAATTGGTTTTTACTTGGGCTTTTGTCCATGTCATTATATCTAATTAACTTGTATATTCAACCTATAACTGCAAATTAGCATCCAACACATAAATGCACACACACAAATTGTTTTTCCAGCTTTTGACTGCTCTATTAGGATACACATTGGTCAATGTGGGAACATACTGCTTACATCTTGATATTTAGCCAATAATAAAGAGGACTGTCTAAAGTTATACACGAGATAAACTGCTCTTCTATAATACCAACTTAACTAATGGCTCATAAATATAGTAAGTATAAAACCTACACTCCAGAATAGCAGTTCTCAAACTGTGGTCCAGGGATCCCTGAAGCTTTTTAAAAGCCTGTCAGGTTGCCTGTGACAAGAAACTACTGCATAATCCTATGAAGACAGTATCTGCATTTCCCACTGTCACTGTCACACGGGTAAAAACTATCTGCATATAACATGAAGACAGCATCTGCGTTTCCCACTGTCACTGTCACACGGGTTAAAAGTGGAATTTCCCCGAGGCCACACAATGTGCAATACTGCAACTAACTGAAGGCAGAAGCAGGTAAGATAATCTGGCTGTCTTCTATTAAGTCTGATATTATGGATTTACAAAAACGCAAAACAATGCTATTCTTCTCATTAAACTTGCTTTGTTTTCAAAAATATAATTAAAATGTTACTTATGTTAACATGTAATCGTTTCTTATTGTTACTTTTTAACACATTATTTTGTAAAGTTTCGTCTGAATTTTTAATAGGATAAACATAGCTATATAAAGAGAAGTTCTTTGGAGTTCTCAATAATTTTTAAGAGTACAGAGGGGTGCTAAAATTAAAAGTTTGAGAACTTCTGCTCTAGGATATTAAGCCCTTCATAACTATGTGACATTTTTATAAATTAGCAAGAGACTTTTAAAATAATTTCTATTTAAGCAGCTATATTGATGAGAAGATAAGACTTTAGGGGAGAAAAGCAATCTGTTTTGTTTTACTTAAGAAACACGCCGAGGCACTTCCTCTTTTCTACGGCTCTTGCTACCAGAGAGGACGACTGAACTTACTGTGAAGAAAAGCTCCATAACTCTGCTGTCCAGAAGAGTCTCCCGCCAGGACTCTGTCGGCTTCAACAGCACATTTTGCGAGGATTCAAACATAGCTATATAATGTCTGCCCAGTTACTTGGTGTCAAGGTCAACAACAATAACATTCTTACTTTGTCTAAACTATAAGTATATCCTAAATATAACAGGAGCCATCTAGAAAGAATTTGTAATGGTAACAGTTTAAGCCTCTTCACATATGCTACATAATTCATGCATGAAGCTAAGGAATAAAAGGCATTAAGTGCCTGGGGGAAAAAAGAATGTTACAGGAATGTAAGGTAATGCTTTCATTGTAATTATGTGTCATGCTGTAGGCATACAGAAACTTTGAGAACCAGAGAATTTAATGGTGGCAACAGAAGGAAATACTCTTATTGCAAAGCATACACCAAAATTCATGCAAAAAGAATCAATTTCTGCAAGTTTATCCCATCATTTCCCCCAATATCTTGCAACAATTAACACCACATATACAAAATGTGAGTCTCACACTGTCTACTTGGAAAAATAGCATTTTTCCAAAAGAAATATATTCACTGGGAAAACAAAAGAACAAAAAGAGTAAACACATATAACATCAAAGAAAAACAACTCCCACAGGTCACAGTATCTAACCATCAAGACAAAGAAATAATTCGACAAAAAACTTCATAGATGCTTATTTAAAATTCCCACAGACTAAAAAGCAATTTATATGGTGTTCAGGCATTCAATTTCAAACATGCTTCAAACAGAATACTGTTTTACCATAAATAAAGCAACCAGCATATATATTTGTAGGTTTTTATGAATACGATTTATTGATACTGCCACAGTAACTGAGGCTTTCGAGAAATGAGAAAACTCGGCCAGTAACGGTGGCTCACGCCTGTAATCTCCACACTTTGGAGGGCCGAGGCGGGCAGATCACCTGAGGTCAGGAGTTTGAAACCAGCCTGGCCAACACGGTGAAACCCGTCTCTACTGAAAATACAAAAATTAGCTGGGCGTGGTGGCGTGCGCCTGTAATCCCAGCTACTTGGGAGGCTGAGGCGGGAGAGTCGCTTGAACATGGGAGGCGGAGGTGGCAGTGAGCCGTGACCACACCATTGTACTCCAGCCTGGGTGACAGGGAGAGGCTCTGTCTCAAAACAAACAAACAAACAAACAAAAAACAGTGGCTATGCCCCTTCCATTGGTAATCAAATGTCCAGCTAAAATACTTCGACTATGCAATATTCACATCACTCAATGAGAAATCTTAATGACAATCACCCAGAGCTATCATCTGAAAAAAGTAGATAGAAATTCAAATACTATATTTGGAGTAAAGTCTAAATTGTTATATTTACGGAAAAATTATTATTCACGAGAAAATTAAAGGCTGTAATAATGCTCTGGAAATCTTTTGTTTTTTAAGATTATTTCTTAACCCCCTTTAAAATAGCTAGTTCTATTCGGTCTCTGAAGAGCAAGGAGGGCACTATGAGTTGTTTCAAGAAGAAAAGTCACTGCTTGTTTCTGAATAGTCACCCCCAAAATCTTCTGCAACTCTATCCGACTGGTTAACAAAAGTGAAACTCAAATCTGGTTCATTTAAACTTCCCTTCTCTCTTCCTTTATCTGCCCCCTTGTGGAGGTACAGGGAAAGAGGTGAAGGCCAAAAGAGTGAAAAGAAAGAAGCCTGATTTTAAAAAGAGGGGAAAAAAATCAGCCCGTGAACACTAAGAGCTATCAACAGACAGTGAGTCCATTTTCTTATGAGGCACCGATCGTGGTCTAAGGCCAATGCTGTGTTCTTCAACCAATACTACACTATACTGATTTATCGGACACCTAGGATTTGCTTCAAAATAGTCTGGGGATGGCAGAGCACAGATGAAACAAGACTGGCTGTTTAAAGCTGGGTATTCTCTCTATTATTGTATATCTTTGAAAGTTTCCACAATAATGGGATGGCAAAGGCTTTAGTATGTGAAATAAATCTTCTGAGTAAGGCAATCAATTATTTGTGTTGTATGTGTGTGTGTGTGTGTGTGTGTGTGTGTGTGTGTTTAAAAATGAGACAGCATCTCACTATGTTGCCCAGCGAGGTCTTGAACTCCTGAGCTCAAGTGATCCTCCTGGCTCAGCCTCCCAAAGTGCAAGGATTATAGGCATCAGCCAGCACACCTGGCCAATTCTTCATACTTCATAAAAATTTACATATATTTCACTTACTCTTTCCTAGTTTTATTTCTCTTTACTTTCAATACGCCAAATCTAACAAATGAAATAAACGTATGTAACATTTTCAACCAGGAAAGTAATGGTTTTGTAATATTTCATATGCTTATAAAAGGTGTTATGATTTTATTTTTAAATTAGCTAGGATATGAAACAGATAAATGGGTTCACATAACCATAACAAAATGGTTGGCCTCAAACCTGACCATTTACCATTTTAGTAGTCAGCAGATGTATGATCCCTGAGAGTAAGAAGGCAAATACTTCAGGTACTATAACTGCAAGAGAATGAAAGCCCAAATCTCCCTTCAAGAGCTGCAGACAGTTCAAGTAGAGAGGAAGAACACAGGTGGCAGAAGCGAAGGGAATCATATTCATAAATTTTGCTACTTCTGAATATATGAAAAACTCTATTCCAAGTAAATAAGGAGAATCTCTCACATTCTAATTACGCCTTCCAGGTATAACACAGCAAGGGGGGTAACAGTGTGTTTTGGTAAGAGAGAGATGATAACCTAAAGATTCAATAAATCTTACAAAAGTGTCAGTGAGAAAATACAGGAAGAAATCTTACAAAAGGAAACTATTAAACCTAAACCAAAATTCTCGTATAATTCTCTCCTCTACCTTTTTATAAATTATAGAAAGCATATACTCTATTAATACTTCTGGTTATTTACATTATAACCATTTACATTATAATTGATTTATAATATAAATCAATTATTTACATTAAGGGAAAATGGACATGAGTTTTAAAAAGGACTTTTTCCAGATATAAAATGGAATTCACTGCAATAGCTCATGTAACATCAGATTCAAAATAACTCTGAAATCTGATTTTTTAAATCTTGGTCTAGCCTCTCCTAATCATGGTCTGTTTTTCAGCACACTGTCCCTGGTGCCCAATTCTGTGGCCAATTTTCTTCAAATGTTGGTAACCAGAATATTTTTAAGATTATAATTCCTTATATGTGGCCAAGAGCATGGGAGATTTATGAGTTAGTATGTAATATCTATCAGAAAATACTTTTCCCCATAATTATTACAAAGCTCCATGTTACTTTTGTTTTCCAACTCCAAACCTGGAAAGGATTTTTATCTCTGGCATGATGTTGGTCTTCTAACAAGAATGCACATTTGTAATGCTCCATGCAAAGAGGCTACACTTACCTTCCACTGAAAAACTAATCTACAACACCACAGACTTCACCACCTTCTATCAGCCAGCCTGGCAATACCACTATTATATACCATAACAAAAATGCACATGTACTATATTATACTTTTTATAAGACACAATTACAATCCTGTAACTACAAATCATATCCCACTCTACTAAAAAAAATTAATATTCCCAAAAGCATTTAAATAGTTAAACATAAAACAAAAAGAACAGTATAATAAATGTTTATATGGAACAGCATTAAAATGTTTATACAGAACAAATGTTTAAAGACAATGCTATTCTGACAATATGTTTTAGTCATCAGATTGTACCGCGAAACTGCTGAAGTTGCTGCCCCTGAATAAGAGACTATGCCGGCTCTATGTCGGAGGGAGGCTTACTATGCATTGTACAATGTTTACTATTACCTAAAATATTGTTATTATTCACGTACATGCATTACTTTTCAATTTGAAAAAAAACTAGTGAAGAACATATCACAATGTGGGCAGAATAACGATATACGAATCTGGACCATTTCTTTACATTCAAAATAATATAAAGAATTAAGGTAATTCATTTTTAATCAGGTATTCTCAGACGACTATTTCTATCTGTATGTATAAGAAATAAAAAAATAGCATTTCAACCCCAGATAATTTTTTTTTTTTTTTTTTTTGAGGCGGAGTCTTGCTCTGTCGCCCGGACTGGAGTGCAGTGGCCGGATCTCAGCTCACTGCAAGCTCCGCCTCCTGGGTTTACGCCATTCTCCTGCCTCAGCCTCCCGAGTAGCTGGGACTACAGGCGCCCGCCACCTCGCCCAGCTAGTTTTTGTATTTTTAGTAGAGACGGGGTTTCAGCGTGTTAGCCAGGATGGTCTCGATCTCCTGACCTCGTGATCCGCCCGTCTCGGCCTCCCAAAGTGCTGGGATTACAGGCTTGAGCCACCGTGCCCGGCCAACCCCAGATAATTCTTAAGGAATATGATTCTTACAAGAAATCAAAAAATACCATTTCCACCCCAGATAATTCTTAGATTCTTAACTTAAAAAACAAAGAGAACCACTCCACCAGAATTCAGAAATCTAGCACTACTATTCTTAAAGCAGTATTTTTAAAATAATTTCAAGGTTAAATAAAGCAATACTTTCATTTTAAAATAATTTTAATAAAACAATAGTTTCCTTTTAAAACTTTCAAAAGTTTGATTTATAGTCACCACTTTAACATTTTACAATATCTGGACATTACATTGCTTTATCTTTTACAACAAATGTCACCAACAAAAGAACAGTTTGACAATGAACTGATTATTCACTAAACTGTCTCTCATTATATGCTAATCAAATTTTATGAGACACACAAGTCACAAAAGATTGGAACTAAATAGCTATTATTTCACCAAAGTTCAAACGAGAGTATAATTCAAGAATTTTCTTGGGCTATGGCTTTATATATTTTTCTAAAATAAATACTGAATGCATACAACTTATATTTTTATCAGAATGATTCATTTGTAACCAAACAAACCACAATTCCATCAATAAGAAAGCCAAACAGAGCTGCTTTCAGTCTTTTGCTAACCCTCTATCTTAAAAAAAATCTGTCATGCACATCTGATCTTACTTTACCTTCCCATGTTCTCACCAAATCAAAGAATCAGGACGTTCAGTAGAGTGATTTTTTTGTGGGGGGTGGTCTCTGTACCAAATACAAGTCCACTCCCTCGTAGCAAGAGTGCCGGCAAGGGATCCAATTCTGAAGTGCTAAAACCCAACCAGTTTTCTAAGCTCAACGCCATCATAATCCCTCGGAAAATCAGTTCCAGCTACATATAAATTCGACTGCACCACAGAAGAGTGAAGAATCAACTCTCCATTCCCTGCCCCCTCTCCCACAACAATCCTATCTAGCTCTAAAATTCTCCACTTAGGAAAGCTCACCAACTTCTGAGAAATCAAAGGCATATATAAATGTACCACCTGCCCTATTCTGTAACTGCATGGCCAGAGACAAACACACACCAGGCCAAGAGCCAGAAGGACAGCTTAATCGCACCCTGTACTGACTGTCACCGGATAATCCTACTAAATCTTCTGTCTCAAGTTCTCATACAACAAACGGCATTATCATTAAATACGTACATCTTAACATGAAGGGGGGAAAACATCATCTTTGGAAATACACAGGTCCTTAAATATGCAATTAAGTCTATCCACTAACACTTTCAGTAAGGGTATCGTTTTGTGATTGTGAATGACACTCAAAAAAAAATAATTAAATGAGGCATACAATAGCTACACATTATCCTCAGGCAAATATGGACAATCTGAAAATTTCCTTTGCCTATTCTTATGATTACTTTACAATATAGATAGATCTTGTAGCAAAAATGGGCATTTCACATAAGGAATAAATGCTTTGCTCCCTTCATCTTTCCATACTATTTTTTACCCTACTTCATCAGTAAAACAAAGTTTTACGAGGTACAGCAAGCCCATTTTCTTTCTTAAATATTTAATCCCTTTCGCTATTAAATTTTCTAACAACAAAAACTGCTACTTCTCCTTCTGGCACAGCACAGAACCAACGACCCCAGTCTTAGAGACCACACAGTCCAAGCAACCACAAATCCTTTGAAAGACAGGAGTGACCTTACCTGAATGTTTTCCCAAGACTTGCCTCCAAACAGTAAAGGCTGGCTTTACTGGAAATCCAATTTAGGTGAAAGCTTCTGTATCCCATTACTACTCTATAATCCAGTTAGCTTTCCCCAAGAGATTAAGTTTAAAAAAAAAAAAAGTTTACCAAAACCAAATCAGATCCACAAAAATAGAATACCAATAAAAGGCAGTGTAACCAAACTAAAAAAAGAAATATCACCGAAGCCAACATACCACACATACCTGCCAAACATTCTTGTTACAAAATGATATTGTCACTTATCATTAGGATTGCCAAAACCCTTAAGCATTTATGGACACCAGGTGAACTACTAGCCGAACTATATTTATAGTAAACAAACATCCGAAAACTGAGCTAATACTTCTGAACCAGCTTCCTTCAATAATTAAATAATAAATATATAATAATAAATATTTACTGAGCATCTGTGCTAGGGTCTAACAATGCAGTGAGCAAAAGCATGGCCCGTGGGTTCATGGAGCTTCGTGCAGTAGGTAAACAGACACCACTGTTCTCCCTCAATATCCAGAGGGGGACTGGTTCCAGGACCTCCTGTGATTACCAAAATCCACAGATGCTCTGATATAAATCCACAGTCTCTATTATAAAACGGCATTGTATTTGCATGTAACTTATAAACATCCCATATACTTTAAATCACCTCTAGATTAATTATAACACCCAATACCATGTAAGTGCTATGTACATTGTTGCAGTCTTTAAAATTTGCATTTTTTTAACTGTTGTATTGTTATTTTTTATTTAGAACATTTTTGATCCTCAGTTGAATCCAAGGATGTGGAACCCACAAATTTGGGGGGCTAACTGCACTTAAATAATCAAAGGAATGAAAAATTACAGCTGAGAAGGGAGCCAAATGGGAAAAAAATCATATACAACATGCATGGGGAGAACATAGCAAAAGAAAGCCAACCTGGTCTAGGCTGAAGTACCATTAGGAGGTGATCAGGCAAAGACAGAGGACCCAGGCAGAGAAGCAGCATGTGCAAGAAACAAGGCAGAAGGAAAGTGGCCTGCGAGTGCAGCTCTACCAGAAGAGCTATGAGAGGGAGGCGGTGACGAGATCGCCCCGGACCCTGGCACCCACTTTCAAATGGGGAAGATGGGGTCTGATGGAGGATCACAGGACTAGACACTTTCTTTGCACAACAATGATCTAAAACAGAATGAGAAGCCAGTGAATTGTCTCAAGAGTCTCAGAGTAACACGGGGCTACAAAGTGCAGAGGAATTCACTCTCTGGGTCACAGAGTGATTTTTAACATCTACCAAATCCCAGAAACTGTGGACTTTGCACCACTGGGTCTGGATAGGTGGATACTTTCATAAACCACCTGCTGCACATAGAAAACCTACATATAATAACCCTTAACAAATATCATGGTTTGCAGATAATATAATCATGTACATAATTCATTAGCATTAATAAGCAAGTTCAGCAAGATTACAGGATACAAGATCAACATACAAAAATCATTTGTATTTTTCCCTGTACAGTGTGAAAATGAAATTTAGAAAACAATTTACAATTGAATAACAAAAAACTACTGACAAGTCTGAGCAACACAGCAAAACCCCATCTCTACAAAAATCAGCCAGGCATCATGAAGCGTGCCTATAGTCCCAGTTACTCAGAAGGCTGAAGTTGAGAGGATCACTTGAGCCCAAGAGGTCGAGGCTGCTGTGAGCCGTGATTACACCCCTACACTCCAGCCAGGGTAACAGGGTGAGACCCAGTCTCAAAAAAAAAAAAAAAAAACTACTTAGAATACATTTAATAACCTTTTACTCTGGAAACTATGAAACAGCGTTGAAAGAAATTAAAAAAAAAAAAAAAAAAACTTTAATAAATAAATCCAGGCCAAGCACAGTGGCTCATGCCTGTAATCCCAACACCTTTGGATGCCAAAGCAGGAGGATCACTTGAGCCCAGGAGAGTTTGAGGACAGGCTAGGCAACATAGTGGGACCCTGCCCTACCAAAAAAATTTAAAAATTAGCCAGGTGTGATGTGTACCTGTGGGGTTCTAGCTACCTGGGAGGCTGAGGCAGGAGGATCACTTGAACTCAGAGGTCAAGCCTGCAGTGAGCCATGATCACGCCACTACACCTCAGCTTTAGTGACAGAGAAAGACCCTATTTGTAGAAATTAATAATAATTTTTAAAAATCAGAAAACTTAACTTTGTTTTTTGTTTGTTTTTGTTTTAAGAGACAAGGTCTTCCTCTGTTGCCCAGGCTGGAGTGCAGTGGTGCAATCATAGCTCAAGGTAACTTTGAACTCCCAAGCTCAAGCCATCCTCCTGCCTCGGCCTCCCAAAGTGCTGAGATTCAGGTGTTAGTCACCGTGTGCTGCATCTACTTTCTTTTTAAAGGGTACAATGCCAGGTAAAAATAGACAATAGTTGGAAGAAATACTGATTACTCAAAAAAAGAGAGGACAGAAGAAAATACTTCACAAGGGCTTTATACATATGTGTGCTTTAAAATTCTATCATTCTCCTTGCAATTCTATCAGTTTAAAAAACTATAATAAAACACATCTTACCTGTCGGTAACAGACGATGGTGACTACCTGATTCCTTGAAACATCATCTATCTTTGCTTCCCAAACACACCCTGCCTTGTTCTCCCATCCACTTGTCTTAATTGGCTTTCTTATTTTCTTCTGCTTCTTCCTGCTTTTTAACTACTGATGCACCTAAAGGTCCTCACATGGATCCTCTGCTTCTCCTTGGACCATCTCTCTTATTTCCTTAACTTCAAGGGCCCCATCATAGCACTCTCCCACAACTTTATCTCCACCCCAATCTCCCTCTATAATTCTACCAATAGTGCAGCTGACCTGTGTGAAGTGGGTTTCTAAACCGTGGCATGATGGGTACTTTTAAAGGCTTCATTAAGACATAATTCACACAGTACGCAATTTACGCGCTGAGTGTCCAGTTCAATGATTGTAGCATATTCACAAATTTGTGCAACCACGACTGTGATCTAATCTTGGAACATTTCCATTGTGCCAGAAAGAGCCCGTATGCTTTACCAGTCACCTCCTATGTTCTTCCAATCACTCCAGTTCTAGGTAACCACTAACCTTTCTGTCTCTATAGATTTGCCCATCCTGGACATTTCATACAAATGTTGTCATAGAATTTGTGGTCTTTTGTGAATGGCTTTTTTCTCTCAGTATAATGTTTTTTACATATGTTGTAGCATGTATCAGTAACTCATGCCTTTTTATGACAAGTAATATTCCCATGATATGGATATACCACATTTTATTTATACACTCATCAGCTGATAGCCATTTGGGTTGTTTCTACTCATATAGTATGAATAGCCTATTCATATAGTACTGCTCTGAACATTCATGTACAACTTTTTGTGTGGATGACTATTGATACTCTGGACCCAATAATTGCCTGTGTGGGGCTGTTCCATGCTTTGCAGGATGTTTAGGATGTTTAGCAGCATCCCTAGCCTCAACCCAATAGCTGCCAGTAGCATTTCCTGAGTTGTTACAATCAATATTGTCTCAAGACACCACCAAATGTACCAACCATACAAAATTGTTTCTAGATGAGAATCAATGTTAAAGAGTTATGATTTGTTTTCTTTTTCTTTCTTCTTCTTCTTTTTTTTTTTTTTTTGGAGACAGTCTCACTCTATCCCTCAGACTAGAGCTAGAATGCAGTGGTGCAATCTCAGTTCACTGCAACCTCTGACTCCCAGGCTCAAGCAATTCTCCTGCCTCAGCCCTCAAATAATTGGGTCAACAGGTGTGTGTCACCATGCCTGGCTGATTTTTGGTAAGAGATGGGGTGTATTAGTCCGTTCTCAGGCTGCTGATAAAGACATACCCGAGATTCAGTAATTTACAAAAGAAAGAGGTTTAATTGGACTTACAGTTCCACGTGGCTGGAGACACATGGAACAATCATGGCAGAAGGCAAAGAAGAACAAGTCCTGTCTTACATGGATGGCAGCAGGCAAAGAGAGAATGAGGAAGACGCAACAGCGGAAACCCCTAATAAAACCATCAGATCTTATGAGACTTATTCACTGCCATGAGAACAGTATAGGGGAAACCGTCCCCATGACTCAATGATCTCCCACCCGGTCCCTGCCACAACACATGGGAATTATGAGAGTACAATTCAAGATGAGATTTGGGTGGGGACACAGCCACACCACATCGTGAGGTTTTGCCATGTTGCCCAGGCTGGTCTCAAACTCCTGAGCTCAAGCGATCCACCGGCCTTGGCCTCCCAAAGTACTGGGATTACAAGCATGAGCCACTGTGCCCAGCCAAGTTATGATTTCATTAGTGAAACTTTGTATGAGCATAAAGCTTGACCTAGGAACACTGTAATACAAGTTATTAACTATGATAGCATTAATGCCCTTAAATATTAATATCTAATATTTACTCTTTACATTATTTTGTCAGTATCTCTCTATGCACATCCTAGAGCCACTGCTCAGTCAGCTTCAGCTGGTTTTCCCAATATTTTAATTAATATTTTAACACAGTACTTTATATATGAAATTACCTTTTCGGGCTGGGCACAGTGGCTCACGTCTATAATCCCAACACTTTGGGAGGCCAAGATGGGCAGATCACAAGGTCAGGAGGTCAAGACCATCCTGGCTAACACGGTGAACCCCGTCTCTACTAAAAATACAAAAAAATTAGCCGGGCGTGGTGGCAGGTACCTGTGGTCCCAGCTACTTGGGAGGCTGAGGCAGAAGAATGGCATGAACCCGGGAGGTGGAGCTTGTAGTGAGCTGAGATCACGCCACTGCACTCCAGCCTGGGCGACAAAGCAAGACTCTGTCTCAAAAAAAAAAAAAAAAAGAAATTACATTTTGGTCTTGTTCTGTTGCCCAGGCTGGAGTGCAGTGGTGTGATGACAGCTGACTGCACCCTCAAACTCCTGGCCTCAAGAAATCTTCCCACCTCGGCCTCCCAAAGAGAAATGAAACCCTAAGTCCACATAAAAATTATAGATGAATTCTCACAGCAGCATTATTAATAACAGTCAAAAAGGGGAAACAACTCAACCGTCCATCAACTGATAAATGGATTTAAAAAGTGGTATATCTATACACTATTATGGCAATAAAAAGGAAGGAAGAACTGATTGATGCTGCAGGCTACCAAATGATCTTGAAATCATTATGCTAAGTGAAAGAAGCCAGGATGGGTGCAGTGGATGACACCAGTAATCCCAGCACTTTGGGAGGTCGAGGCAGGCAGATCACTTGAGGCCAGGAGTTCAAGACCAGCCTGGTCAACATGGTGAAACTCCATCTCTACTAAAAAATACAAAATTAGCAGGGTGTAGTGGTGTGTGCCTATAGTCCAGCTACCCGGGAGGCTGAGGCAGGAAAATCGCTTGCACCCAGGAGGCGGAGGTTGCAGTGAACTGAGATTGCGCCACTACACTCCACCATAGGAAACAGTGAAACTCCGTCTCAAAAAAAAAAAAAAAAAAAAAAGAAGCCAATCACAAAGGACCACATATTATATGATTCCATTTATACGTCATGTCTAGAATAGGCAAATCCATCGACAGAAAGTGACTGCTAAGGACTGGAGAAGGTAGAAATAGAGACTAACTGCTAATGGACACAGGGTTTCTTTTGGGGATGATGAAAATGGTCTAAAACTACTGACAATCATTGCTGTACAACTCTATGAAGATACTAAAAAACACTGAATTATACATTTTAAATGTGTATATAGTATAATGTGTGATTATATTTCAATTATATCTCAATAAAACTATTACTGAGGCTGGGCACGTTGGCTCATGCCTGTAATGCCAGCACTTTAGGAGGCTGAAGGAGGAGAATCACTTGAAGCCAGGAGTTTGAGGCCAGCCTGGCCAACACAGCAAGACTCCATCTCCACAAAAATTAAAACAAAAAAATTAGTCAGGGCCAGGTGCGGTGGCTCATGCCTGTAATCCCAACACTTTGGCGGGGCAAGGTGGGTGGATCAACTTGAGGTCAGGAGTTCAAGACCAGTGTGGCCAACATGATAAAATCTGTCTCTACTAAAAATACAAAAATAAGCTAGGTGCGGTGGTGCACGCCTGTAATCCCAGCTACTCAGATGGCTGAGGCATGAGAATCGCTTGAACCCAGGTGGCGGAGGTTGCAGTGAACCAAGATAGTGCCACTGCACTCCAGCCTAGGCGACAGAGCAAGATTCTGTCTCAAAAATAAATAAATAAAAACAAAATTATCTCAAGATGCAAAAAAGAAAGCAGATTAGAAAAAATTATGAATGGGGATTGTTACTGACAGTCTCATTTAACATGACACCATTCTAAATTATCAAAACACACAAACATTTTCCACGATTTATTATTTGTCTATCCTAAGAGACAAATTTTATTTTATATTATATTTTACTTTTATTTTATTTTATTATTTTATGTTGAGACAGGGTCTCTTCTGTTGCCCAGGGTGAGTGCAATGGCATGATCATGGCTCACTGCAGCTTCAACCTCCCAGGCTCAAGCAATCCTCCTACCTCAGCCTCCCGAATAGCTGGGACTACAGGCACACACCACCACATCTAGCTAATATTTGTATTTTTTTTGTAGAGATAGGGTTGTGCTATGTTGCCCATGCTGGTCTCGAACTCCTAGACTCAAGCAATCCTCCCACCTCAACCTCCCAAAGTACTGGGATCACAAGAGTGAGCCACCGTATCCAGCAGATAAACCATCTTTTAAAAGGCATCAATTCAACACTTTTAAACTAAGTTAAATTTGATTGTTTAGACCCTCTGCATGGTATAAGGCTGCATAATTATTCCATTCTTTCCTTACTGATTGAATAGTAGATCTCCAGGTAATTTCCAAAATTAGAAATTAGTCAGAATTGAGTTCCTTGAAACTGATTTCCCTAATGAGTGCTAAATCTGTAGCTTAGTTTAATCTCACTGCCAAGTTCTTTCTCCCACACTTAAAGTTAATCCACTCAAAGAATACTTAGCTGTAGTGCAGTCAGCCAACAAATGGCACTATATGAAAAGGTCACACAAGAACTCACTTATAAGCCATGAAGCAAAATATCCTAAGTCAAAAACCAAGATACACTTTCTTTAAACAAGGAATTATTTCCTTTGGCAACACTGCAGTATTGCTTATCATTTTCAGATGACAGGCTTTCCAAAGCTTTACCTAAGTACTTTATAAAATATTTTGTGTGTGTGTATCTTTTAGACAAGCTTTGTTTCCAAACTCCCAGAGAACTGTTTCTTTTTATGAAATAGTCACTCTCTACCAACTGTATTTTCCCTTAAAACAGACACTTTAAAATATATGCAGTGTAACTTCTGTTGATTTTTTTCCCTACATGTATAATTAATATTTTGATAGCTCCATATGGACTGATATTTTTAAAATATGTCTCAAGGTTTTTCAGTATCTTTTCTTTCCCCACTGAAAACACTGGAGCAAGAAGTTGAATCCAATCTCTCTCCCCAACTGCAAGATCCTGTTGTGGTGGTCCCCATAGCTATCACCATTGGCTCCCCTGAATAAAGTCTGCCTTACCAACTTTATTTAAAAAAAAAAAAAAAAAAGAAAGAAAAAAAAAAAAAACCTGGAACAAAAATAGTGACACACTGAAAGGGAAAATTTTTTAAAAAGCAAACCTAAGCAAGTAGGCACCTCTTGACAACCAGAAAGAATTAAGTTAATATATTAAAGACAAAAGGTTGGTTATTAGGAGAAAGATGATTACAGAATAAGAACAAAAGAAAACAGTGACTGACCTTGCTGTAAGCTTTGCCCCACAATGCAGCAGCTCACAGTGACTGCTTTCGGGAAAGAAACCTGGAGAATTCGTGGTTGAAGGAGTCAGACTCACTTTATCTGACACAGCCTTTCTACTACGTGAATAGACTAAGTTTAAAAGGAAAAAGGAGTTACACCCCACCACACTCCTTTAAATGTCATAATTTTACCAGCCACAAATAATTAGTGAGTTTCTATGTAGCTCCTCTTGGCTCTGTTACAATAAAGATGACTCCCATCCTAGATCTCTGATCTGACTTCACATCTATTTCCTGTCTGCTTATCATCGGTCTTTTTCTTCTGAACAGACTCCCAGATTAAAGACATCTAGAACAGGTCACATTAAATTTCCTATACCACACAGAGACGTATTGGATCAACAAAGAAGAGTGTAAAAGACCCCTAGTTATATAATGAACTATTTAATTCAAGAAGGCTATTATAGAGCTCAATAAATAGTAACTAACTCCTGAGTGTTTTAAATGCAGTTTCATTTAATCCACACAACAATCCATACCCCCATTTTACATTTGGAAAAGCTGAGACTCAGAGAGGCTCAGGTGATTTGCCTAAGATCAGCAGAGGCTTGAATCCAGATCTGCCAGACTTTACACAACAAATGGGTAGCCATTGTATATTATTATCAACAGGCAGCAGACGTCCCAGCATAGCAAATTAGAAAGCAGTTCCTTAAAGTTTATGAAATACAAATATCTCTACTTAAAGAAACTAATTTAAATAGCAAATACATGCATTGATAATACAACCCACTTAAACTTCTGAATAATTTCCTAAAAGCAAAATTCTCATCTTTTTATACTGGTAAAGGCCCTTGAAGAATAAACATATTACTAACTTATTATCTACACTGCACTCCAAACTAGCTTTAAGTTAGTGAAAAAAAAAAAAATCAAACATAATTACATGTCCAAGGAAAAAACGATTCAGTTTCTTAAAAGGTGCTTTCTACCTGTTTTCTTTTCCTTCCCTAAGAATATTGCTAATTCTAAACTAGCAATAGCTCCATCATCCACCATGTTTCTATGTATTCTAACTTCTTCTACAAAGGAGTAAATAAACTTTTAAATTTTCTAGTATCATTCTAGTATCCAGTATTCAAACTTCTTCTACAAAGGAGTAAATAAACTTTTAAATTTTCTAGTGTTATTCTAGTATCCACTGTCTTTTGGCATTGTAAGATAAAGAAATGAAATTCTATTTCTTAAAAAAAATCTTATTTTCTTTCAACATGTTTTATAAAAGCTTCAGAGGTTAAAGACTCCAAGCTGTAATTAAGTCACCTATGAAAATTACCACAGATAAACTATTAATTTGTTAAAAGGATATAATTTGGAGGAAGAAAGTTCCAGCTCAAGACTTGATTGGCGAGTGCAAGGTAACGCTGAAATACTGAAGACATCTGAGCATTGAGGTTTTCCCGCCTGCTGAACTCCTGCAGAACTTCAACAGTTAACATGAAGATCTGACGAAGGTCTTCCTCCTATAGTCAATAAATCACAAATATTTTATATGAAAAATTTATTCAAAATGTATTTCCTTTTAGAATCACGAAACAAAACAAACACCTTAAAATTTCCAATGGAAAACACAATTTCCTTAAGAACGTGTTCCATTGTTAGGCCTCTACTTGTAATTTACATCGCAGTATGCTTTCAAGTGACGCCAGTTGGAATATATGTACTCGAATATAAATGCTACTTCCATAGAGAAGAGAGTCTTTGACAACTACTGCAGAGCTGGAGGAGTCAGTTGCTATAGTGCAGAGCCCTAGGATTTAAGCCAATGCCTTCACATAACTTTACTCCAGAGCCAAACAATACATACAAGACAAAGAGCCCGCACCATCTGCAATAACGTTTGAAATACATGGCCTTCTGGCATTCTTCCAGACCTATTTTTAAGGCCAGCAGAGTCCCATCAATTGAATTAGTTATATCTAAACACAATAAGAAATAAATACTAAACTAAAGATCTTTATAGAAGTATTTTTTTAAGACTAGAATTAAACGAGTAATTTTAAACCATCAACTACATTCACCAAACCCATCACTTTATCCTTTGAAATCAAAAAACAAATCCTGAAGTACAGGCTATCATTCAACCACATAAAAATATTCTCACGTCATTAGGAATAGATGGAGTAAAAAGTGAATGATCCGATAATTAAAACTCAAGAACAAAACTACCAATACCTGAAAAACTCTTTTGCAGTTACCATGGAATTCCATGCTCAATCCAATGTTGCTAGTTTTACTTGAACTTGAAAATTCACTCAATAGTGCAGTCAGAATAGAACAGGCCAGAGTTTGCTGCAATTATTTGATAAGAAATAATTGTGAGGCATTACGGTTTCAATGCTTTGTTTCAATGCATTTGTTCAAACATAATAGAACATTTTCTCCCTAATTTTAGATCTTCCACTGCGTCTTTAGATCTTATAACAGTCAGAAAATTAGATACGACAAAATGAATATTAGCTCTCCTTTCTAAGTCGTCTGGTCAGTGTTAATAGTACTTCCTCAAATGCAGTTATACAAATCCATCTAAGACTTGAACTCAGGACACACTGTTCCTACTCAATAGTGGAATTCAAACGATATTTTTAAATAATCAATGTTGAAGGTATTATTTTGTTAAATTTGCAGAACAATCTATATCCTCATTTTACATTTGCGAGAAGTGACTCAGAGTACTTATCTAAGGCCAGCTGAGATTTCAACCCATGTTTGTTTCACTCCCTGTTCTGTTTGTCTCCCTGTTCTGTTTGTAAAATGCATTCCCAAATCGATGAAAAGTGAAACAAATTTTATAGTGTCCATTCCAGAATTTTATAGCCAGGTGATACCCAAAATTTTTTAAAAAGAAAAATGAAGATTTTCCTTCTCATTGGTTCTATCCAACAGGCTCCTAATATCAAATCATTGATTTTATTCCCAGACTATTTAGCGTCAAGGTACCAAGGATGGAAAGAGGATACAAATTATTTTGGCAACTTTCCAGGAGTTAAATAGAAATATGCACACTACCTCTGAACAACCGAAAGATTAAAGTCAAGACGATACTATTTATGCTTATCCAACAGCTGAACACAGTCATACCCACCCACCAACTGCAACATCTTTGTTCAGAAATGCTTCTGATGTCAGTACCTTGACCTTACAGATACTTATCTTGCCAAATCTTAGCAAGTAACTTAATGATATTAAATTCCTAAAAATTGGCATGAAATATCTGTTGAAGGTGACTGATGGTTCTGTGAGTGACTAATAGACAATTTGTCCATTTTGTGTATGTCTGAAATTTTCCTTTAAAAAATGTAAACATAGGTCGGACACAGTGGCTCACGTCTGTAATCCCAACACTTTGGGAGGCCAAGGCAGGCGATCACCTGAGGTCAGGAGTTCGAGACCAGCCTGGTCAACACGGTGAAACCCCGTCTCTACTGAAAATACGAAAAAATCACCCGGGCATGATGGCGGGCACTTGTCGTCTCAGCTACTTGGGACACCAAGGCAGGAGTATCGCTTGAACCTGGGAGGTGGAGGTCGCAGTGAGCCGAGATCGCGCTACTGCACTCCAGCCTGGGCAACAGAGTGAGACTCCGTTTCAAAAAAAAAAAAAAACGTAAACTTAAGTTAAATTCTTATTTGCCTCTTAATCTCAACTAAAACAAGCGTGACTATATAGCTAATATTTATGAAAGGCACAAAACCCCATACATTAAGGAAGTTTCTCAGACTTTTCCACACCTGGAAGTAAACGGAAATCTCCAGGGAATCTAGGGGTATGAGCAATGCTTTCTGCAACAATAGAAGTTCTCTGAAAGCTACTGGTTTGGCATAAACACACACATTTTGTAATTTTACTTCAAAATATACATGACTTAATATAAAAATGTCCCCTCCTCCCAAAATCTTCAAGAAACCCATTTAACTGCCTATGTATGGCCCCAGGCACTTGGAGAGAAAAGCCAGGCACTAAGGCCTCTTACCGGAAAAACAGTTGATCACATATTTCTGTGGTTTTCTGTTTAAAGGGATCTCAAACATTCAGAAAGTACAATCCCTTCATTTTGTAGTTAACAAAATGGTTTTCAAAAATTTTCTTTTAAAATGAGTAATGATTATAGTGCCAGCAATTAACATTAGATAGATACATTTAAGTAACATCAGGATCAACTATAAACATGATTTTTAAACATAGCTAGGCTTTGGGGAAAGTACACGTTAAATCAAATTAATGAGATTCAGAGAAAAAAGTTAATTCACAATGATCTAATGATGAATCCCAAGATTCTAGGATCCTAAAAACAATTTTTCATTTAGACTTAGCTTTCCACATATCCTAAGACTCCAGTCAATAAAACATTATAAAAACATCTAAATGTTTGAGAAAACTTGTCTTACCAAAAACAGAAATTAATTTCTGAATCTCAGATGAGATAACCTATTAAAAACAGAATTCACATATAACATATAAAAACCTGCAAGCTGAAAGAACCTAGAAGCACTCATTAAACAAATTCTTATTCTTACAAATAAATAATCTATACTAATTTTTCACAATTTACAACTTTCCACTCACAAGTAATTTACAACTTTCCACAGATTGTGTTTTACTGCATTTACCACAAAATGGCTTATTTTAAAACTACCACCATATTCAAGTTTTCTGGAACATCTCTCTAATTAATGATCACAACCATATGTATTCACAAAAGCTTTACTTTTTCACATGAAAACAAACATTTCCCAAGATAACGTGTGGTTTATGGTCAAGATGAGAAACAAATGAGTGAAGGAGAGGGGCAGGGCAATGACAAGTGAAAGCCCTGCTAAAGCTCCTCCTGCAACTACCAACTTCATCACACAAAACAAGGAGCCCCGGTGGCATGGAACTGCTTTTTAGTTACAGCAATGAATATATCCCTCCAAAACAGCCAACTTCCATACTAATGAAGTACAAATTCACCCATAAAAACAAGTACATTTGTAATCGATGAGAATTTAGAACAAAATGCACTTATAGACTTAGCCCCCTGAACACATAAGAATCTTTTGTTTTAAAATAATTTTTTCATCCTACAAAAATATACTTCTATCTTAGAAAAACCAGAAATTATAGAAAAGCACAAAGAAAATAAAATTGTCTACAATCCTATCATCCAGGAGTTATTACTGTAACATTTATAGCTTTCCAATTTTTTAGTGCACAGATATAAATTTTTATATACCATTGATATCAACCCATATATAGTTTTACATTCTACTTTTCCACTTTATACCTATGAAATAAAAAGAAAAAAATCTAAAAACAAGTGTGTTCTATTTAAATATACCATTTAAAGACTTAAGAAATACATAAAAATAAATTATCATACAGCATTGCTAGAGGTATTGCAAGAAATCAAATATTCCGGCTTTGACTGTACCTACAGTTATCAGCTTCCAAAGAACTAAAACTCAGTAGGATATTTTCATCATTAAAAGATACCAAATAGTATAAGCTCTCCTTAATTTGGAAATCCTGTAGGAATATGAGATTACCATCATAAATATTAATCATACTACACTGGTCTGGCTCAAAGGTGCCAAATGAATAGACTCCTGGAGAATGATGAATAATTAAACACTGATTATACATTAAGAGAGCAAAGTACTTCAACACATATCAACAAAGTATTTCTCCCTATTCACAGGGGAATTAAACATATCACTAAATGTCTAGGACTCACTTCTAAATATGTTTGCTCATTTTCAATATTTAATTATGGATTAAATCCCCTTAAAATGAAGTTACTCTCACATTGTGTTGTAATGAAGACAGCTAGGGAAGCAAGCCAAAAATAAAACTCCCAGGGGAGAACAGAGGCCAGCTTCTTCCCAGGACAGAGAGAGGAGAGAAAAAACATGAAAGCATCAAATCTGCCTGGAGGAGATCACCAGCTCTAGCTTTTCTTACCCTTGAAGAATGTTCTTATCTGCCTCCTTCAGACCGCTGGTCTCAGTGGGCATCCCAAGTGCACCCCTAACTCACCCTCTACTGACCAGTATCTTCAAGTGCTGCCTCTCTGGCCTTTGTCAAAGCCAGAGCTAGATATTTTTCTCTATCAGAGACAGTGGCTCTGACACTTAAGACAGCCGGAAACAAAACCTCTACTAATTAATGTCAGTGAAATCGGATCAAAGTTGACTAACTGATTGATAAAAGAATGCCATACTAAAATTCACAGGAATTTGCCCAGTACAAAATACAAATCTTAAGACTTCTAAGAGGTTAATACAACAATACTTCACTTATCTAAGATCATAAAGAATTAAGTTAATATCTGTTAATTTTGTAAATGCAGCCAGCAAATATTTTTAATGAAACGTCCTATAAATTTTTCTTAAGGAATTATTTCTATGGCAATTATTATATGATATTATAGTTAAGTGACTACTTGGAACTTGGAAGCTACCAAAACATAAGGGGCCTTCCCCCCGTTGGCAGTGTGGTGCCAGATCTCGATGCCTGTTGATCTTTGTCTGCTTCACAGCTTTTCTCAACCATCCTTTGCTGTTGTCTGTCACTCACTGCTGCGGGCAATCTGACTGCCACTAACGTGTAGTTCTAAATGGATCATTTTCATTTGCTCACAAGTTAGAAACCAAATAAAATTTATTAAAATTACATCTAAAATAAATTATAAATAAAAACACTCCGCAGGACTCTTTTAGGAGTCTTCCAATACAAGAATCCTGTTTAAATCAGCTAGAAAATCTGGGCTCTAACAGTCCAAGATTTCCTTCTTCAAATAACTGTGGTCAAAGCCCTTCATGTACCTTGACCTCAGCTTTCTCACCTATAATAAGGGCTACCACCCTCTGCCCTTCCTAATTTGCGTAATTGTCCTAAGGCTCAAACTGGATAATGCTTAAAAACACCATGTAATGACACCAGCTTACAAGAAGGTAAAGTAGCAGCTGTATTTTTTATCATTATAAAAAATAACAACCACCTATTTCAGTTTTTTAAAATTCTATTCCTTGATGACGATCTACATTCTGCAAAATTAAAATTACTAAATGTGTTACACCACTTAAAAAAGAGAGCTATAACTGAAGCTGTATCGATAATTAAAGCAATATAGCAGATGTTCACTAAATGCTGTTTGGATTAATGAATCAATGTTTATTTCTATGCCCAGCACCATGTTAACACAACAGAAGTTGGAAAATAAATGATGTGTTCCCTATTTTTTGGTTGCTTATACATTTCTACGAGAAAATTTTAATATGTCAAACAAGTAGAAGACCAATGCAATGAGGTGTCAAGGTTATTTTAAAAAATCTAATTGTCTTCTTTCATTGAAGTACTGAAAATTCACAAGTTAATTCACTGGCTAACAATTTAAGTAACTCTTATCTTCACACTGAAAGTCTTATAGCAGTATTCTCATTTATTTCTAGCAAAAGCCATTAATTTCAAGCTAGTGAAAAAATGCCCTTCAGAGATAGCTTGCCTCACTCACCAGCTTACTGTCACAAGCCCAAGATACTCAAACACTAACTCCAGCTGACAAAATAAAATACTCTTGTTCAGGGAGAGGATTGTCTCTTATAATAGCCTGGCTCTTACCCCAGGAGCTTTATTACCAAGAATAAACTTTATGAAAGGTTGCCATACATAAAGCAGACTTCCAGCTGCTCTTCTATGCAAACTTCAATGAGACTTATGATAAGAGAGATTAACTTGGCTATCACATCCAGGGGCTGCCGTAGACAAGTGAATTTCTCACCCACTTCTCTCTAGTATGGCAAAGAGGAAGAAAGGATACTTAAATGCTAAATTAAACAGCTTTAAAAGTGATTTAACGTATGCCTACTGCTTTCAAAGGAAATAAGACAAATATGAATTATATATTTAAATATAGATTAAAATTTTAACTTAAAATAAAAAAATTCTGCTACTTTCCTAGGAAGGCAAGTTTCCATATCCCTCCCAAGTTAGTATTGACAGCAGGTCCGACACTACTGCAAACTGAGATAAAATAACCATGGTAACCTTTATAATCATGGAAGGAAAACATCATAACTGCCCACAAGCTTGAAACAACATATTATTTAATAATCATACAGGCAAGAATTAATGAAGAATACATCATTTTTTATACAAATTAGATATAATCTTTCCATAAAACTGTAGAGAACCAAGTCTTTAAGAAACTTCTGAAAGCATTTAAAGAAAGGCTAACGTGTTGGTTACCTGTATTTTGGCTGAGGCAGGAGAATGACGTAAACCCGGGAGGCAGAGCTTGCAGTGAGCCGAGATCCGGCCACTGCACTCCAGCCTGGGCGACAGAGCGAGACTCCGTCTCAAAAAAAAAAAAAAAAAAAAAAAAAACACGCACAAATTGGCAGAGTGTAGTGGCTCACACCTGTAATCCCAGCACTTTGGGAGGCTGAAGTGGGTAGATCACTTGAGGTCAGGAGTTCGAAACCAGCCTGGCGCAAATGGCAAAACCCCATCTCTACTAAAAATATAAAAATTAGCCGGGCATAGTGGCATGCGCCTGTAGTCCCAGCTGCTCGGGAGGCTGAGGCATGAGAATCGCTTGAACCCAGGAGGCGGAGGTTGTAGTGAGCTGAGATCATGCCAATGCACTCCAGCCTGGGTGACAGAGCGAGACTCTATCTCAAAAAAAAAAAAATCACACACAAATGATTAGTTTTCACTCATAGCATAAACATTTTATTCTGCTTTTCCATACTCAAAATATTGTTGGAGAGAAAAACACATGATTTACTATAGTTCACTTCCCAAGATTCTATGAAGAAAGCAGTGACAGACTACTAGGGAGAGAACACAAATACTTGCTGAATAGAAGTGAATATTATCAAATTTATTTTACATATTATTGAACTAATGCCTAGAGAAGTTAATTTAAGTTAGGTTGGCAATAAATGGCAGAGCTGGGATTTAAACCCAAGTGTGAATCCAAAATCAGTGTTCTATTATACTACACTGCCTCGAAACCTGTATAAATGCAAACATGAGATGAGCACAGGGAAATGGACCATCAAAAATCAATTCTTGGCTGGGCGTGGTGGGTCACACCTATAAGGCTGAGACAGGAGGATCACCTTGAGGTCAGGAGCTCAAGACAGCCTGGGCAACATAGTGAGACCTCACCTTTACAAAAGAATTTTAAAATTAGCCAGGTACAGTGGCACGTACCAATAACCCCAGCTGAAGTTGAGGTGAGAGGATCACTTGAGCCCAGGTGATCGAGGCAGCAGTGAGCTATGAACATGTCACTGCACTTCAGCCTAGGCGAGAGAGCGAGGCCCTGTTTCTAAAACAAACAAACAAATGAAACCAATACGCTTCCAAAGCGAAGCCAGACTACACACAGACAGTTTCTGGCCAATGACAGTCGATGGAAATGTCCCTCTAGAAGAGGTGTGAGGGGAAAATTAGTTACCTAATTTAATGGTTCATGAGGTCAACCCTTTCTTCATCTATAGAAAACCTTCAGTTAATTTTCTCTACTTTTCAAATCTCTCTTAAAAATCACCTTTATAAAGAAAGTTTCTAGCCAATACTAAATCAATGCTCTGATCAGTTATCATTCTCCCTTCTTACAGAGGTTTTAATCATCTTGTTCGCTGTCATTTATGTCTGAGACTAAGAAAATACTAAGTAAATTCTTGAACCACTTACAAATTCTTAACAGTCCAAGAAGAAGAGAGGATGATATACGAAAATGTCTCAACTTCATTTTTTAGGCCTTCCTAATGAGCTAGTTTCAAGCTACTGGGCAAGGACAAATAGGGGCAGTGTATGCATTTAACTTGCCATATAAAGTAGAGAATACTTTTCACATTTAATGTTTTTAATATAGTCGCCAAAATAAATTTCATCCTGCAATCCTGAAATTAAATTCTACTTCCCACTATTGATTTCCTATTATTATAGTAGTTCTCAGCCCTGGTATTAAAAATTTGACTTTAGGCCAGGCATGGTGGCTCACACCTGTGATCTTTGGGAGGCCAAGGCGGGCTGATTGCTTGAGCCTGGAAGTTCGAGACCAGCTTGGGCAACATAGCAAAACCCTGTCTCTACAAAAATACAAAAAAATAGCTCAGTGGGGTGGCGTGCACCTGTAGTCCCAGCTCCTCAGGAGGCTGAGGTAGAAGAATCACCTGAGCATGCTGAGGTCAAGGCTGCAGTAAGCCAAGACTGCACCACTGCACTCCACTGCCTAGGCAATAGAGCAAAACCCAGTCTCAAAAAAAAAAAAAAGAAAGAAAGGAAGAAATTTGACTTTAAAAATATCTTTGGAGTCTTTCTTAAGATTATTACATTTATCCACTATTCTCAAAGTGTACACACTATGAAGAGAGCAAAATCCTATCTAACTGAACAGCTACATCTGTTCCAACCATTCTCAGAAGATCAGTTATTTCAGTGGCTCAAAAAAAATCCAATTGCCAGGTTGCAGTGGGACTAGTTTTTGTGCTGGGTCAAATTACCCAAGGGGAAAGGAAGCAGAGAACTCAGTTCCCAAGTATGTGCTCATTCCTGAGAGAGGCAAGGAACTCTTGATCCTTTGCCTGTGCCGTCCCAGGACTAACAAGCTACTTGTAGGGGGTGAGGGCAGGCCGCATAAATTCTACCCCAATACCAAAACTCTGGCTGGAATGATCACCAAACAAACAAGGGAAAGGTATTAGTCATAAATAGATAGACCTCAGAGTTACTAGTAATGTTCCTCAAGTTTAAATCCTGTCTATCACAATGAGCTGGACTCTTTTACTGCAGCCGGTCAAAATGAAACAAGATGTTCTTATGTGAAATCTAAAATATGAAGTGCAACTTGATTCAGCGTTATTAGGGGTAAAGATAATATTTCCAAGTAGCAGCCTCAGCTGCAAACCTTTTCTCTGCTAGTTTTATCTACGTATATCGACCACTTCTTTTTCCCCATGCTATCTATGATGACCACCATTGGATAATGCACATGGCCATTAGTGTGGAAGCAAATTCTAACACAATTCATAGAAATGACAAGATTACCATTATACAACTCGCGTAGGTACTGCTGAAGCATCAGCATCTCATGAACAAAGCTGACAATATTTGGTATATTATATTTGGTATATTTGACTATTATGGTATATTAGATTATAATATTTCATAACAATTAAAATAATGATTAATATTTATGGCAACATGGAAAATACAGAATCAAACGAGAAAGCAAGGTACACCACATCTATATTATGTATATACATTAAAAAAGACTAGAAGAAAACCTAAACAAATGAAAATTGCCTGATAGCTTTTTCACTTGTTTTATGTAGATAACCATTACTCTTGCTATAATGTTATTTGTGTAACAGAAAATATAAATTGTTAAGATTTATAAATACAAATAGCACACTTAACCACAGTGGGATTACCACTACTTATCAACTGGTTGACTTCATGAAAAATGCTTTTACAGTCAACTGATTTATCTAAAGTTCACGACACACTGATCAGAAACGGAGACTATGGGCCGGGCGCGGTGGCTCAAGCCTGTAATCCCAGCACTTTGGGAGGCCGAGACGGGCGGATCACGAGGTCAGGAGATCGAGACCATCCTGGCTAACACGCTGAAACCCCGTCTCTACTAAAAATACAAAAAACTAGCCGGGCGTGGTGGCGGGCGCCTGTAGTCCCAGCTACTCCGGAGGCTGAGGCAGGAGAATGGCGTGAACCCGGGAGGCGGAGCTTGCAGTGAGCTGAGATCCGGCCACTGCACTCCAGCACGGGCGACAGAGCAAGACTCCATCTCAAAAAAAAAGAAATGGAGACTATGTCTACTACCACAATTTACACTACATAGCTTCCCATGGCCAGGCACACTGGCTCCTATCTGTAATCCCAGCATTTTGGAAGGCTGAGGCAAGAGAATCACTTGAGCCCAGGAGTTCAAGACCAGCCTAGGCAACATAGTGAAACTTCGTCTCTACAAAAAAATTTTAAAAATTAGCCAGGAGTGGTGGCTTGTGCCTATAGTCCCAGCTACCCAGGAGACTAAGGTGGGAAGACCGGGTCCATGAGTTCGGGGCTGCAGTGAGCTGTGATCGTAACACTGCACTCCACAGCCTGTGCAACAGAGCAAGTGAGACCCTGTCTCAAAAAAAAAAAAAAAAGCTTCCTACCCAGGTACAGCAGCCTGCACCTTAATCCCAGCTACTCGAGAGGCTGAGGTGGGAGGTGGGAGGAATGGTTGAGCCCAGGAGACTGAGGTTGCAGTGAGGTATGCAGCACTGCATCACACCCTGTCTCTTAAATTAAAATAAAAGGAGCTCCCCATAATTTTCACCTCAAAAATTTAATATGAACTCTTCTTAGGTGATTACTTTCAAGAAATATTCCCACTTCATAAAACAAAATCAAAATGACTTATAGAATGTAAAGATTCAAACATATATACTTTCAAATTTATTAGTTTTACACAAAAAACTAAATTTCATAATACTAAGTAAAAGGGCCATAAAATTAGATTATCAGTCTCTAGAACGACACCATCCAGTATGTCTGTCACTAACTACATGTGGCTATTTGAATTTAAATTAAAATTTAAAAAATTAGAAAATTCAGTTCTTCACCCTAGCCACATTTCACATGACCAACTGCCGCAAGTGGCCAGCGTAGCGGCTACATATTAGGGAGCGCAGACATCCAACACTTCTTTCAACACAGTAAGTTGTACTGGACAGCACTACTCTTGAGGAAATTTGTCACAAAAATGGCATAAAACTTAACATCACACAATCAAAAATCAAGATGTAAATAAAAATGTTCTGTATCTTGACTATGGTAGGAGTTTACTGGTATACACAACTGTCACAACTTAACGAGGTGTGCATTTTAGACATAGTAATGCATGTAAATTACTTCTCAATAAAGTGAAGGGGAAAAAAAGAACAAACACATGACCACTGATGAACTTCTAAGGAAAACAAAAAACACTTAGGACATACATAGTAAGTTCCAAAGTCCTGAGCAGCTTGCTTACACATGCTGTGGCTCTAGACTCCTGGGGTATCAGTCTGCGGTCCTAAGCAGAGTGGAAGCAGATGGCTGGGACAGTGAGGGGAGCGCATAGCTGTGTGCAGTGAAAAGTGGTGGACACGAAGGCAGCAGAAAAGAGATCCAAGATATTGTGGAAAGCAAGGGACAATGTACGTGGCCCTCCTAAAATGCACCACTGCATCTCAACCTCAAAGCATCAACCACACGGTGAAAATCACATCCACTAACTGAGGGGCCACTGAAGACAAAAGGAATTAACAAACAGTTATACCGCATATAGCCTCACATAGATATCTTTAAAATGGTTTAAAAATGTGTTAAGGTAATAAGCTACCCAAAATACTTAAAGATTTAATATCCGAGACTCAGAACGGCCAAGTATTACCAATCTCAATTCTATATGAATGAAATATCATTCAGGTGATAAAAGCTGATAGGTTAAACCAAGAATCACAGCTAATCATCAACAGCAACCGCAGCTCCTCCTGCCTCAGAGTGATTACAACCAAACAGCCACTCTCCAGGCACAACTCCAGCTCTCCAAAAGGTGGACAGGAGAGTGGACAGGATGGGGGAACCATGCTTCCCAAAGTCATTCAGCCAAGAACAGTGATCCCTAATTTGTTCAGTTGACAGTAACTGCTAAAGTCCAATGGCCTATTAGGACAGCAACTTTTAATTATTTTTGTTACGTCAGATATTTTCTATTTTATTCAAACACGTCCGTAATCACTAGTAGCTATCAAAGGTTTATTAGAAATGGCAAAACAAAGTTCAATAGAAATGGTTAACGATATTATGGCATATTAGCTTATAATATTTTATAACAATTAAAATCATGATTATGAATATTTATGGCAACATGGAAAATACAGAACCAAACAAAAAAGCAAAGTACACCACATTTATATTATGTACATATATTTAAAAAGACTAGGCCAGGCGTGGTGGCTCACACCTGTAACACCAGCACTTTGGGAGGCCAAGGCGGGGGGACCACCTGAGGTCGGGAGTTTGAGACCAGCCTGACCAACATGGAGAAACCCTGTCTCTACTAAAAATACAAAATTAGCCAGGCGTGGTGGCACATGCCTGTAATCCCAGCTACTCTGGAGGCTGAGACAGGAGAACTGCTTGAACCCAGGAGGCAGAGGTTGCCATGAGCCAAGATTGAGAAATTGCACTCTAGCCTGGACAACAAGAGCAAAGCTCTGTCTCCAAAAAAAAAAAAGGACTAGAAGAAAACCTGAACAAATGAAAATTGCTTGCCTGATAGCTTTTTCACTTTTTTGTTTATGTAGATATCCATTACTCTTGCTATAATGCTATTCGTGTAACAGAAAATATAAATTGTTAATATTTATAAATACAAACAGCACACTTACCACAGTGGGATTGCCACTACTAATCAACTGGCTGACTTCATGAAAAATGCTTTTGCAGTCAATTGATTTATCTAATGATCCTCTTTTTACAATTACTGCTACTGCTAGTAGAATCTGTTCCCGAACATACTTTTGAAGGCTGTAAAACATAAAAATCATTATGAAAAATTTACCTAAATCTAATACAAGAATACTTCCAAACTTCTCTCTATGCCTGTAGCTACTAATAACATTGCTTACATGTGAGAGGAGCAGAGCCAAATGGTTATATACAGACTCCAAAGCCAGGATGCCTGGGTTCAATCCCAGGCTCCATTGTGGACGGGCTGTATGACCCTGGGCAAGACAGTTAGCATTCAGGGCCTTGGTTTTCTCATCTGTAAAATGAGAATAACACTGCTAGTGTTATTATAAGGGTTAAATGTTCCTAGAGCTATGCCCGGTACATACTAAGCACTATACAAGTGTTATTTGCTTCAGGAAGTATTCAACAGATGTAAGTCTGCTCCCTGTTAAATATTTGTAGGGAAAAAAATCACTAAGATTAAGATTCCACTAGTTTGGAGATAAATTCTGATCTAACCTACATCTACAACCACTAATCTATCCTAAATCCCATTTCCCTTTAATGTTTAAAGGCAACATACTAGCTATCCAAGATACATCATTATGGAAACATAAAATTGTAAAACACACACATTCAAAACATTCACATCTAGGTTCTGTTCCTCCATGTGATGACAGAAGCACCCAACCCAAGTGGAGGCATTTTACCAAGCCCATTTGACTACAAGGGCACAGAAACTTAATTGCCTTTTCACAATCTTTTCTGAAAGATAAGGATCAGAAAACATACTCCCAAACTTTATAATCTAGCCTCTAGAATCCCACAAAGATACACCCACCATGTGGCCCTGGAATAAACTCAAACCCCTTAACATTGCTTATAAGCAGTGGGAACCATTCTAGCTTTCCTGGGACAGCCTCAATTTACCTGTTGCCCCAAATAATTATTAATAGTTCTTTATTTCACTCTCCAAAGTGTCCCAGTTTGGACATCCACCTACAGCCACTGGTGGCTGCCCCTCTCCTTGATGTCTGCCCTTCCACACACACTCACAACTGCAGACATATTGACCTTTCACTTCCTCACTCCACACTCGTGCACTTGCAGGCCTCTGAACTTCTATTCCCTCTCCTAAGATTGTGATGTCACTTTCTCCAGAAAGTTATTACTAAGGGTTCCCACGGCACCTTCACATGACATTACATATCTGTTACTACTGGTTCACTAGCTCGCAGATCAGCCGCCCATTCTATGCATACTAGCATATGCAAAGCACACTGCCTGCTGCATAACATGCATTTATTAGATATTTATACAGATGAATAAACATGTCTCCCTATCAGCAAGACTGAAGTGAAAAAACATTCCTTCAAAACATACACTTGAACCATTCATCTTTCATTCATTAAGCAAATAAATGCAGAGATCCTACTATGCGTAAGAATATCAGTTGGCCAAAGGGAATTTCTGTACTTTTAAGAGGACAGAACAGTTTCATAGGCACTGACTACTACTAGAAAACATACATAAAGCTGAAGACTATGACTACAGACATACACAGAGATAGTTTTAAATATCTCTATTGGCAAGAATTAAAATTTTTAGGAGAATGAATAATAGCTACCATTTATTGAATGCTTACTATATGCAAGAATTTATATGAACTAGTTTCGCAAGTATTAACACATCTAATCCTCATGATAATACTACTATTATTCACTCCATTTAAAAATCAAATCAGAAGGCCAGGAGCGGTGGCTCACGCCTGTAATCCCAGCACTTTGGGAGGCCAAGGTGGGCGGATCACGAGGTCAGAAGATAGAGACCATCCTGGCTAACATGGTGAAACCCTGTCTCTACTAAAAAAATACAAAAAAAATGAGCCGGGCCTGGTGGTGGGCAGCTGTAGTCCCAGCTACTCGGGAGACTGAGGCAGGAGAATTGCATGAACCTGGGAGGCAGAGCTTGCAGTGAGCCGAGATTGTGCCACTGCACTCCAGCCTGGGCAACAGAGCCAGACTCCGTCTCAAAAACAAACAAAAAAATCAAATCAGGAAATTAATGCACAAAGAAGTAATCTGCCCAGTGTTGCAGAGTTAAGTGGCAGAAGTAGGGTGCAAATCCCTTTCTTAACCACTACGCTACACTTGCCTCTTTAATAAAGGGCGTTGTGCATTTCACTCTATACAAACTTTATTTCAATTAAGAGGAAAACAAAAAAAAGAAAAAATTATGTGCACATAATGGGAAGTACACATTACGTATGTAATAGTTCACTACACAGCCTATGGAATTCTACCTATGCAGTATGCCAAAAACGTTTAACTTGACTCTGATCCACACTGTAGGGCATTCTACAAGATACACACATCTGTGTCATGAAAGGCAAAAAAGAGCACACAACTTTCTAGATTACAAGAGACAGGACAACTAAATACGTTACATCATCTCTGGCTCACCTAGATTAAAAAATAACCTACTGTACCTAAATAAAGCAAGTATTAATAGATCTGAAGCGACAGATAGACTGCAATACAAAAACAAAAAACCTAGAAAAAGGAAAAAGGATATAAATATTATTCAGACAACTGGGAAACCCAGAATATAGAATCAGAATTGTTAGATCATGTAGACACATCAACTATATCAAGAGTATTGAGATTATGCTTTCAGAAGAGACATGTTCAAAGACTTTAAGGCTAAAGTATCATGATGTCTGTGGCACTCTCAAATAGTTAAGGGTAAAAAATGTATATATACATGAGAGAGAAATAAAAAATGTGACAAAATGTTAACTGAGCCTCTACTAGAAAAAGGTTGTGTGTCTTCATTATACTCTTCTTTCCACTTTGCTGAAAGTATGCCACCACACTCCAGCCTGGGCAACACAGTGAGACTCTGTCTCTTAAAAAAAAGTTTGAGATAAAAAATACATATGTAAGCCGAACGCAGTGGCTCATGCCTGTAATCTCAGCACTTTGGGAGGTCGAGGAGGGCAGATCACAAGGTCACAAGTTCGAGACCAGCCTGGTCAACATGGTGAAATCCTATCTCTACTAAAAATGCAAAGAATTAGCCAGGCATGGTGGTGCGTGCTTATAATCCCAGCTACTCAGGAGACTGAGGCAGTAGAATTGCTGGAACCCAGGAGGCGGAGGTTGCAGTGAGCCAGTTCGCGCCATTGCACTCTAGCCTGGGCAACAAAACAAGACTTTGTCTCGAGAAAAAAGAAAAAAATTAAAAATTAAAAAAAAATAGATAGATAGATAAATAGATAATGTGTGAGCTATTTCAATGTAGAACCCTACAATCAACTCTACAATGAAGCTAATTACTTTGGCTTCTAAATTATCAAAATGATTTTAAAATGAGATTAATTTGGGCCACGTATGGTGGCTCATTCCTGCAATCCCAGCACTTTGGGGTACTGAGGCAGGAGGACTGCTTGAGCTCAGGAGTTCAAGACCAGCCTGGACAACACAGCAAGACCCTGTCTCAATTAAAAAAAATAAAAAGGAGGCCAGGCACGGTGGCTCACGCCTGTAATCCCAGCACTTTGGGAGGCCAAGGTGGGAGGCTCATGAGGTCAAGAGATCGAGACCATCCTGGCCAATGTGCTGAAACCCTGTCTCTACTAAAGATTAAAAAATTAGCTGGGTGTGGTGACGCGCACCTCTAGTCCCAGCTACTCGGGAGGCTGGGGCAGGAGAATCGCATGAACCCAGGAGGCGGATGTTGCAGTGAGCCGAAAGCCACTGCACTCCAACCTGGTGACAGAGCGAGGCTCTGTCTATAAAAAAAAATAAAAAGGAAAAAAAATAATGAGATTATTTTGGATAATATAAGAGACCATGCACATATACATAATGAAAATCTGTTACACATTTAAGTCTACCAAGGTCTCCAGAGTTTAGTGGTTCTCAGGTTGGGGGATGGGGACAAGGGGGAGAAAAGGCTATGATAACTAAACAGCTCCACAAAAAAGAACTTCTCGGCCGGGCGCGGTGGCTCAAGCCTGTAATCCCAGCACTTTGGGAGGCCGAGACGGGCGGATCACGAGGTCAGGAGATCGAGACCATCCTGGCTAACACGGTAAAACCTGTCTCTACTAAAAAAATACAAAAACTAGCCGGGCGAGGTAGCGGGCGCCTATAGTCCCAGCTACTCGGGAGGCTGAGGCAGGAGAATGGCGTGAACCCGGGAGGCGGAGCTTGCAGTGAGCTGAGATCCGGCCACTGCACTCCAGCCTGGGGGACAGGGTGAAACTCCGTCTCAAAAAAAAAAAAAAAAGAACTTCTCTAGTTGACCTGAAGCTCCCCTCCTGGCCCAGAAGACTCCTTAAGGAAGGCTGGTCTAGATGATGATGATGATGGCTGCAGCAGCCAGAGCTTTTACTCCCCACCTGGCCCAGAAGACTCCTTAAGGAAGGCTGGTCTAGATGATGATGGCTGCAGCAGCCAGAGCTTTTACTCCCCACCAGGCACTGTGCTCAGAACTGTCTCATGTAATCCTGACACCAACCATATGAGATGGGTACCAAGTCCCTGTTCTACAGGTAAAACAGAATATTAAAGAGACTTTATGTTAGTTTCCCAAGGTCACATAAATAGACCACTCTTCAGAAAACTCTAACATTTTAGGCCTAGAGGTCAAAAACAATTTTTTTAACCTTCCCACATATAAACTTCTATAAACACAGAGGCTCTAAGGCTTATTTTCTTTTATTACATAAATATAAATAAATATGAAGGTTTTCTCAACTTGTGTTCAACAAGAAGCACACTATCATAATAACTGATTTCAAAATTTTTCGTAGGGTAAAGAAAAATATCAAAATAAGTATCATTTTAGTAGAATTCAACAAAACACGTACCTCTTCCATGGTTACAATTGATAATACAAATTTTGATGTGCCTGAGTTACACTGTGTGCAAAACAACGAACAAAATAACAAAAAGCACTTGCTGACATCACCAAGACCTCTACTCACCTGTACTTACCTTTCTCTATGTACAGAGGGGTCAAAAGAAAAACAGCCCTGTCAGGTCTAGCAAATATAGTCAAATAAAACAACAAAAGAGCAAACTAGTATCACATCCAAATGAACCCACCAAACAAAAATCAATCAATCAATCCAGCATGACAGAGAAAAGAAAGGTTTCAAACCAGGAACAAGTCTTCCTTATTCTATGAAAACCGGAAAAAAACCAGCCATGCCCTCCTCACAAACATGTATATCGACAGGACACATTATCCACTAAACCTGCAACGCTAACAGGCTACAGAAACCTTGCCTTTGTTCTCTCACACATTTTTTTTTTGTATGTAAGGCAGTTAGCAGTTAACAAAGTGCTAAAGTCATGTCAGTATTATTAAATATTATTAACTCAGACTCCCAGAGTACAGTCAACAGAAACAAATGCATGAGAGTATGAGTATGCTCTAAAATTAAAACTGTATGTATATGTTTATTGCCATTAATCACCATTCCTAAGCACACACATTTCTGATTACGTAACAAAAATTTTTCTTCAATGACTTTGGAAATGAACATATGAAGTATTCAACTGCACAAACGGTAAAGACACAAGTGCATTGTCTATTCTTAAAAGAATGCACGGCCTTTGGGGAACTCAACAAAAAAGGTAAATAGTAAATCAATTTCTCCCCAAAAGTTACGCCGCTGATAGTTTTCCTCTTTTTTTTTTTTGAGACGGAGTCCCGCTCTGTCACCCAGGCTGGAGTGCAGTGGCTCAATGTTGGCTCACTGCAAGCTCCACTTCCCAGGTTCGAGTGATTCTCCTGATTCAGCCTCCCAAGTAGGCGGGACTACCGGCATGCATTACCACGCCCAACTAATTTCTGTATTTTTAGTAGAGATGGGGTTTCACCATGTTGGTCAGGCTGGTCTCGAACCACTGACCTCAAGTGAGCTACCCACCTCGGCCTCCCAAAGTGCTGGAATTATAGGCATGAGCCACTGCACCAGGCCTCTTATTTTTTTTTTTTTTAATCATTCAAGAAATAAATGTATACAATCTTGTAAAATGTTTAAGCAATAAGATATGTATAATATAAAAAGAAAATTTCACCTCATTCCACAAAACTGATCCTATTTTCAATGGAAGCTACTTAAAGATTCTGGAACTTCTTATAGAACCTTTTCTATGCACATTTCTCTCTCTTTTTTTTTTTTTTGAGAAGGAGTCTTGCTCTGTCACCAGACTGGAATGCAGTGGTGCAATGATCTCGGCTCACTGCAACCTCCGCATCCCAGGTTCAAGCCATTCTCTTGCCTCAGACTCCCGAGTAGCTGGGACTAGAGGCGGGCGCCACCACACCCAGCTAATTTTTGTATTTTTAGCAGAGACAGGGTTTCGGCATGTTGGCCAGGATGGTGTCAATCTCTTGACCTCGTGATCTGCCCACTTTGGCCTCCCAAAGTGCTGGGATTACAGTTGTGAGTCACCACGCCAGGCCCTCTATGCACATGTCTATGTACATACACGTGTAACATTTGATTTGCTAGTGGTACTTAGCTTCTTCCCTCTTCCCTGTTTTAGGATGCTCACCTGTGTTATATTAATACTTACAATTTTAAATTTAAAACACATTAAAAGAAAGAATCACCTCTACGAAGAATCAAAAGAACAAGTAAAGATAAAGGTTCTTCATCTAAGTCTAAGACTAAGTTCTTGACAACTCAACAACAAAAACACGAACGTCCAGCGTAACCTTTCCAGAGAAACAAAACACAAAACCAAAAGCTTAAATAAAAGGTATTAGTTCATCAAGCACCAAAGTTACCTACAATCATGTGTATACACGGGGTTAAAATACGAGCCCCACATAGAACGTAACCTTAAACATCTACAGCTTTTCAAATTTTTTTCTTTTTTTGTACTTTGTAGAGACGGGGTCTCACTATGTTGCCCAGACTGATCTCAAACTCCTGGGCTCGAGGAGATCCTCCCTCTCAGCCTCCCAAAGTGCTGAGATTACAGGTGTGAGCCACTCTACCCAGCCAAAAGTTTTCAAAATGCAAACAAAAAAAGCTCTAAAAAGACGCACATAAGCTCAGCAAAAGTATTTCAGCGGTACCCCTCCATGTACTTACTTGGGCCTTTGTAAGACATAGGTTAAAAGGAATGTTCGCAGAGACTCGATGCTACCTTTTTCCAAGAGAATCCACTCTCGGACAACTGCTTCCATTATGGCTGTGGCAGCTTGAAAAAGGACATAGTCCACTTTACTAGTTTCTGAGGAGAAAATTAAAAACTTTATTTAAACAACTGTTCATTTTACCTTGAACATTTTGCATTTATTAATTTTAAAACAGAACTTTTCAGACAAGGAATAAGATGGTTACCTGTTCTTTTTTTTATCCAGTGACCTTGCTCTAGCACCACAAAGAGGTTAGTTCCTCTCAGAAGACACCTCAGGCAGGTGGCAGCTAATCACCGATCACAATTTTCACAAACTTTCCTCACCTCTCTTCAACTGTTACTTCCAAAGCATGAAGAACTAAAAAATAACACAGCTTTAAAAAAAATAAAAATAAAAATATAAAGCAATCAGAAAATTTCCTAAGATTCTCACCCTGTGCAAAACAGAACTTTGTATTTGAAAAACATTATAATAAAGTAGTCATTGAACATTACTATCTGTGATGAGCCATGCTGTTAAAATGTTTCGTTTTTAAGTATTCAGCTTTCAGCAGGATGGCCCATCTACAATAGCAAGTCCAGAAATAAAAACAATCATGAGCAGGTTTTCTTTCTCAAAATGTAAAAAACAATGTAAGTCACATTTACACAAGGTGAGAAGTGCTTGTGAATTTTCTGATTGCAGTACTGATCAAACTGAGTAAAATCCCAAAGCTACACTTAGAAAGACCCAGCCTTAGCTAACAAGTTATAGTATCTGATCTAAAATCTAAATCAGGGGAGAAAAAATAGAAAATTAACACACTTTAAAATTTTTTATATTAATTTTCTATTTTTCCTTTTATTCACCAATACCACTACAGTCAGTTTCCAAACAGCATTATCAACAGGGAGAAACAGTCGAAATGAAGTCAAGAAAAAGTAGAAATTTTCTGAGGCTCTAAAAAATAACCATCATGTGAAATCCATGAAAAGCCCATGATTAGACTCCAGATTATTTGCCAAGATCATTGGACATGCGTATCTGAAAGCCATGAGAAATTAACTCTAGGCATAGACTGGCACCTTCAAGAACTTATCAGAAGAGCATGAAGATATACACAGTCAAGCACACCATTTTCTCTCCTATTCAAGCTCAGGTCATTTAAAAATCTTACAAGTGTTCTTGACACATTTAGCTATAAAAATGTATGAGAAAAGGTGTACCCTATATAAATTCCTACCACATTAGATTACTACATAGGAGTTTTGATCATACCAAAACCACTAAGAGAAACCAATTTGAACCTTTTTTTAAAGTTTTGATTATTCTATGCTATCTTAACATGAACTCCAACTGAGATGATAATCAGAATTGATACAAATTCAGAAACTTTAAAATATAATAAACAATTAAAATAAAGCAATAACTTCTAAAAATGTGAACCTATTAGAAAAGATGTGCTTAAAGTTCTAGTTTTTAAAAGAAAAAAAAAGATTTGAACAGCGATCCAGCTCCATATGTTACTGTCTCATAAAGGTAATTCAAATAATCTCTGATTATAAACCTCTTCTTAAAGAAAATGATGTTTGTTTGCCTATCTTCATTTTCTATCGCAATAGTAAAAATTTTAAGGACAAGAAACCGGAAATCCTTAACCATGGAATTTCAACAATGAAGCAAAATCTAAGGTACGCTCAGAATTTTAGATATAGACCTCCAAAGACCATCTAAACCAATCCCTCCATCTTACAGAGACTGAGGAAACTGATGCCCCAAGAGACAGAGAGGAAACTGAGGTCACATGGCTGGTAAATGTTTCTTGAGCAATACTAATGTACCCTGAAACGCACATGCCACTGAAGACAGAGCAAATAAGCACCTTCACCGTTAACAAGCACTGAAACATTCCTATTTCTAACTATTTGTTTTCACATCCAAGCCGTTTTCTGCCCTTTGGAGGTGGGTGGGTGTTGGATGTGAGGGGGCAGTTACAGAAAATGAATATTCGAAATTTTCAAGAGACAAAAGTTTCTTAATTCCTTTTCTTAGACACCTCTGCATGGTATTAAACAAAGATCTCTAAATACTCCCATAAGAAGCTGACTCTAAGAATGGACAAATTTTTAAAAAAAAGCCAAATTCCTAATTTAAAAGAAGAAATTTTCCTAATCAATTACCCTTTCTCACAAAAACCACTATTAGCTGTCATAAATTTAACTTATACATAGTAGAAATATGCAAGAGATGCTAGAAGGTACTCTAGAAGCCTACCAGTATGAAATCAGAACTTCACAAATACATATGAGCCTTACTTCTACTCTCTGTTATAAAGATGCCTGAAACTACAGGGTTTTCATGAAGAACTCACAATTCATCTAGCATTTTTTTTTTTTTTTTTTTTTGACATGGGAGTTCCACTCTTATTGCCCAGACTGGAATGCAATGGCACGATCTCGGCTTGCCACAACCTCCGCCTCTCGGGTTCAAGTGATTCTCCTGCCTCAGCCTCCCAAGTAGCAGGGATTACAGACATGCGCCACCACGCCCAGCTAATTTTGTATTTTTAGTGGAGACAGGGTTTCTCCATGTTGGTCAGGCTGGTCTCGAACTCCTGACCTCAGGTGATCCACCCACCTCAGCCTCCCAAAGTGCTGGGATTACAGGTGTGAGCCACCACACCGGCCTCATCTAGAATTTCTAGACTAACTACTTTTGGGAAGATCTGCCACTGTTCAGAGAATAAATTATTTTAGGTCACTTTAGCAGAATGTTTTCATTTGCTACCACAGTAGCTTTCTTTAATAATAATTATGTAAATAAAATTCATTTGAATTTTGTCAGCCATCTGAAACTAAACAGAAACATGAAGACAAAAGTTAAAGTTAATAATACAGGAAAAGCACTACATTCTGACCAAAAAGTATTTTTAAAAAAGAAAAAACCCTGGTAGTGAAGCCACAGATACACAGCTACTACAATCAACTCCCTGGCCTTAAGTATTTCTGTACAAAGCACAGGCCATATAAGCTCCAAAAGTCTGCGCTTTGACTCAGCGACAACTATGCCCAGCAACTAAAGACAAAAAGTCTCAGATGGAAGATGATTTATTAATTCCCAATGACTGACAGCACTACTAAGGAAACAATTTTCCAGAGATGTAAAAGTTTACCAGTTTAACTGACTTTTTGGTGGTTTATTATTTTGGTTTTTTTGGCACTTCTGAGATCAGAAGTCAAAGAAATCCATTTCTCCCTGAGAAGGAGCAAAAGAATGCCACAAAGTTAGCTCCAGAAGAAGTAAACCAATCCCTCACAGTTCTTGATTATTTAACAAGAATAGAACTCGCTTGTTTTTTTAAAGGAACATATGACCCTAAAAAATTTAAATTCCTAAGTGCCAAAGACTTCTGAAGTGAAAAAGTCTAAAAGTGCTCTTCTGACAAAATGCACAAGCATGCCGCATGCACGCACAGCTACACACACCACACACACACAAACACACACACACAGAACAGAGCAAAGAAAATAAAAACTAGAATGAAAACAAAAGGATAAGAAGAGAAAGAAATGAGGAAAAATGAGCAACATATAAAACTCAAGTTAGAAGTGAGAAGGAAGAATTTTAAGAGGCCAGAAAAGGGAAGCATCAAAGAAAGTCTCCCCTTTAGTAGAATATATTACCCAGACCTTCTATAAAAATGACACATAATCCCTAAACAAGAATGTGAAAATTCTGAAATGTGATTGACTGCCACTTGTATGAGAAGTCTTCTTAGAGGAATTTACCCTTCTGTGCTGGTGGCAACTGAATAAGGAGTGAAAAGATTTTCTGTGAAGTTTAGATGTAAACATTAATGTAACACAGGGCTTTGCAGTACATTAATGATTATGCTTGTAATACATGCACTCCACCTTTTAAACGGTCAACGTCTCAAAACCCAAACTGATTTTAAAAGCATGGCCGGAACTAGCAATACTACTCTTTAGAAAATTTTATCAGGAAAACAAAAGTATTCCAAAACAAGCTCAATCATAACAAAGCAACAATACTTCATAAAATATACATATTCTAAAAAGGAAAGAATGGTATAAACAAATACGCTCTAATAAAATACTTATAAGTTAGATCAACTATTTCCCAACTAGTGTAGAATGATACTGAATTCCAATAGAAAGTCAGATGAAACACTGATGGAATCCTAGTCAATGTCATTAAGGCACATGCCATGAAAACCAGACTCAAATTATTTTAGGTTAATAGTTTAACACAATGGTTTTCTAAATCTATTAATGCTGAACAATTTCAAGGCAGTAAGGATGAGTTAATGCTCCCTTAAACTCTTTATGCTGTTTAGTTCTGCTTTAACACTGAGTTAAATAGACTCCACAGGTGTAAGTTAAAACTTCTTAGTGCCAGAAACGAATCCACACAACTATAAAAGCTGACCACTGAAATAAGTAAGTTAATTAATTAAAACAGCTTCAGCGAGAATTTAAAAGGTAGTTGTTGAACCTGTTCCTCTGCTAAGACCTAACTCCTGAATGAGACAGAGCCACCTTCACCACTGCTGCTAGTTCCTTGCAGAGAACACAGCATTTTTTAAGCCGATCATATTTTTTAAAAGCTGTTTAAAATCAAGTATATGGCCATGACATTTACCTTACTGTTCACAAAGTGCTTTTACATCATGAAAAGCAATTACATTTTCACCTCACAAAACAACTTAAGATAGCAAATCCATTAAGGCAAATGGTATCATTATTGCCATAAGGCAGATGCAAAAGAGGCCCAGGGAGGTGAAGTGACTTCCTCAAGGTGCACCACTGGTACCTAGATGTCATAGCTGCTACCTCAGCGCTCTTCCCACTACAATCAAACAACTCTCCTTCATAAGCCCTTATATGGAAAGCATTTTTAACACATAACTTTAAATGTAGTTTACTTCAATCTGGAAACCAGCCTATTGGTAGCTATAGATAAACGTTACTAAAAGCACAAGAAAAAGTCAGATGTTTTAGTTCTTAATACTCAACTAACCAATACTACGGTCACAGATGACTCAAGTAGCTTTCTAGAGCCTTACAAAAGACGGCTCCCACTAAAAAAAAATCAGCCAGCAGTAATCAGGTTATAAAATAACAATAACCAATGAAGTCTCTCTTACTATTACTGAAAAATATCTAAGAGACAGGTGGCACATCATATGTAACTCTTAGAAAATGCCGTCTTTGAATAAGACAGTTATATTTCTTGTGATTCTTTTAGAAGAAATCTTTTCTGTACATGTCAGACATAAGATACTCATAAAACATATTTGACAAAAGTAAAAATCGGTGCTTTATTTTAGGGTACATACAGTGACACCCTACCCAGAAATGACTAATATTCATTAACCAAGCTGAGTACAAACTAAATGGTTAAAAAAAAAAAAAAAAAAAAAACTATGGAAAACAGCTAAAAGGAAATGTAGAAATCTCCAAAAACTGAATTTTAAAACTAACACTGGGCTAAAAGATATTATAGTACATATCCTGTAACAAATTATATTTGAAAACTGAAAAAATACTAAATTTTTCTCTCTGCTATTAACAGCCTTCATGTTATGGTCAATAATAAAACATATTATGGGACACTGTATCTAGGGGAAAAAATCCAAAGTAAAAACAAAGCTTCCTGCCTGGCTTTACAGAATATCGTTAAAGCTCCTCCGGTAGAATGATTATTAATTTAAAAAACTGTCACTATACAAACCTGGTTTTTAAAAAGGAATTTAAAATAGTGAATGTTTAAGACAGCAAACCCAGATCTGATTATGCCAAAATACTTTATATTTTTTAAGTGAATACTTACCCAAAATATGCTTGCAAACTGCAAATGGTGATTTTGATTTCCTAAATGATAAGAATATGTGCTCTGCATGCTGGCGTTGTTCATTATTGACCATGGAAGGTGGTGCCTTGAGAGTTAAAAACAAGAACAGACACACTTATTTAATGACAAAGCGTAAACAATACCATATTCTTACCCACAAGAACAGAAAACACTTTCACTTTCAAGTGGCAAGAGGGACAAACTCTTGCTTAACTTTTTAAGGAACTACAGCACAAAACCTGACAATAAATGTTGAAAACATGGTTTCCGAAAAAAGGAAAAAAATTCCTGGCAAGGTTTGGGTCAGAATTCTTTAAAGGTTTTTTAAAAACCTGCATTTTAGAAAAATAGATACTTATCTAACATTTTGGGGGGTTTTAACATTTAGCTGACTTATTATCACCTTTTATTCCAAAATATACCACTTGCACTAACTTGACCTAGTTCAAATAATTTCAAAATTCTTCAATACTGGGGAAATTGAATCCAAGTTACTAAAAATCAATTTCCAAAAGCAATCCTTTAAGACACAGGATCAAATAGTTCCACCTCAAGTTTTCTAAAATCACTATTAAACCAGAAAAATTTGGGAACAGTTACAGTTTGGAATTTATGAAATGTATTTCTGAATAATAAATTAATCACCCAAAATACAGACTTCTCTCTTAACAAAAACAATTTCTAAAGTCTGCCCAAGTTTTTAAATACCATTTTGGTGTAACAATCCTTCTTCTAAAGACAATAATCTTCTGAGTCAGATCTACCTAAAATGCACATTCCTGTTACATGGTTTGGTTAACTTTTAACCTATTAAGACTTACAAATACTTAATTTGGGAAAGGGGGCTGGAGGTAGATGGCAGGAAAATAAACCTGTATTATTCAAGCGATTGTATAAAGAGGGCAAGTCATAATTTCAATTAAATAATCTAGATGATGAAAAATGCTACAATCAATTATATTAGATCAACACTCATTATAAATTATATCAATTATGCAACATTACTCACTCTAACGTCAGTCAAAATAATTTTTAAAAAGTTGTTCACCCAGGAAAAATTAACTACTGTGAAACTCTGGCTTCAGAGAATTCTTATTATTAGCTAAAGCCAGTTCAGTTCGGACTACTATTCCTAATCATAGAGCACCCTCTACAGTTCTCCAGATAAAACTGAAAATATTTCCATTAAAGAACTGTGTTGGCTGTTCCCTGTGGCTCATGCCTTGGTCTTTGGGAGACCAAGGCAGGAGGATAACTTGAGATCAGGAATTTGAGACCAGCCAGGCAACATGGTGAAACCCAGTCTCTACTAAAAACACAAAAATATTAGCCAGGTGTGGTGGTGCACACCTCCCAGCTACTCGGAGGCGGAAGCATGAGAATCACTTGAACCTGGGAGGGAGAGGTTGCAGTGAGCTGATATGGCACCACTGCACTCTAGCCTGGGTGAAGGAGTGAAACTCTGTCTCAAAAAAAAAAAATTGTGTTAAATTCTTCAACAATTTTTGGAAAGAATTTTGGATGTGGTGGCTCACACCTGTAATTCCAGCACTTTAGAAGGCCGAATAGTACAGATCACCTGAGGTCAGGAGTTCGAGACGAGCCTGGTCAACATGGCGAAACCCCGTCTCTACTAAAAATACAAAAAAATTAGCTGGGCGAGGTGACGCATGCCTGTAAATCCCAGCAACTCAGGAGGGGGAGGCACGAGAATCACTTGAACCCAGGTGGCAGAGGTTGCAGTGAGCTGAGATCCCGCTGCTGCACTCCAGCCTGGACAACAGAGCCAGACTCCATCTCAATTAAAAAAAAAAAAAAACTTTTACTAATAAAACTGTGAGGGCTGGGTGCGGTGGCTCACGCCTGTAATCCCAACACTTTGGGAGGTTGAGGCGGGTGGATCACCTGCCTGGCCAACACGGTGAAACCGTCTCTACTAAAAACACAAAAATGAGTAGGGCTCGGTGGCAGGAGCCTGTAATCCCAGCTACTAGAGAGGCTGAGGCAAGATAATCGCTTGAATCCAGGAGGCAGAGGTTGCAGTGAGTCAAGATTGCACCACTGCACTAGAGCCTAGGTGATAGAGTAAGGCTTTGTCTCAAAAAGAAAAAAAAAAAAAAAAGAACTGTGAACAGCAAACTATATTTTAGAAGTATTTTTGTCTTCCCATTTTCAAATTATTTTGTTTGTTTGCTTTTTGGGTTTTCTGTCTGTTTTTAAGACGGCTTCTCTCTGTTGCCCAGACTGGAGTATGGTAGCATGATCACGGCTCACTGCAGCCTCAACCTCCAGGGCTCAAGTAATCTTCCTGCCTCAGCCTCCTCAGCAGCTGGGACTACAGGCACGCGCCAAGCCGAGCTAATTTTTGTATTTTTTGTAGAGATGGGGTCTCACTATGCTGCCCAGGCTGGCCCCCAACTCCTGCCCCTCAGTGATATGCCTGCGTTGGCCTCCCAAAGCACTAGGATTACTGGTGTAAGCCATCATGCCCGGCCAATTTTCAAATTTTTTATTCCCACCACCTTCTCTAGTTCAATAAGATGAGTCTGTGGGGTTTTTGTTTTATTGCTTTGTTTTGTTTTGTTTTTCTGAGATGGAGTCTCTCTGTTGCCCACGCTGGAATGCAGTGGCATGATCTAGCTCACTGCAACCTCCGCCTCAGCCTCCCAAAGCGCTGGGATTACAGGCATGAGCCACCATGCCCAGTCTTTTTTGTTTTGTTTTTTAAAACACGGGTGTCCCTCTGCCACCCAGGCCGGAGTGCAGTGGCATGATCATAGTTCATGGTAACCTCGAACTCTTGGGCTCGAGGGATCCTTCCGCCTTTGCCTCTCCTGTAACTGGGACTACAGGGGCATGCCACCATACAGGGCTAATTTTAAAATTTTTGTAGAGGGTAGGCACCAAGGCTCATGCCTGTAATCCCAGCATTCTGGATTACAAAATCCCAAAGTCTGCTGATATTACTGACCCTGTGTATATGGCATAAACACTACTACCCATGTTATACTGCTACAAATACAAATCTGAGTTCCTCAAGCAATTTCTGAATCATATATTCTTTCTTATCTTCCTTGAAAAGCACAACACATGCATAATTGTGCAAATTAATATGCTAGTTATTCTACAAATAAAAAACTGTCTAATCTAAAAGATATCCTCACAGCCACATATACTTAATCTACTAGAAGGAACAGGTCTGAATATATTAATATAATAAAGATGAGACTCTATTTATGTCAGATTTTAGAAATAGTAAACTATAATCTAAAAGTTGATTTATATTAATCACCTGGTTAAATATTATCATACAAACAATAAAATTATCAAATCAATATATTAAACGGCAGGATAGTTGTCACTTTAGTTCTCTACAACCAAAATTTTAAATTCCTTCTTGAAATCTACTTGGCAATGGTTTCCAAATGGCAAGCTATCTGTATCAGACAGTCCTGGAAATCTTTTAAAACTGGCAAATCGATTTCCAACCCCAAAGGATTCAACAGGCTGGGAGTCAAAACCAAACACATTTTTCCCTCAAAGTTCCCCAGGTGGTACTCACCCACAAAACTCCCCACTGTCAAACCCACCCTTCAAAACTCTGCTTCCATCTCTCCTTCCCTCATCAGCCTCCACTCACCTTTCCCCAGTTGTCCAAGCACAACTAACATCTCTGTTCCACCTCACATAACACATTGCTTGTCCATCTCTATTACCCAACTCGCATAATGGACTACAAGCCTTTATTTGCTGCCCCCTGCCCTTTCTTTTATTATTTCCCTGACACCAGGGACTTTATTTATCTCTAAATTCCTAGGGCCTACCACATACAAAAGAGAGAGGCATTTAATAGCAACTAACATTTATTGAGTACTTAGGATACGAGGCATTATCTTAGATAGATACATACTTAGGAAAGAAAGAAGAAAGGCAGGAAGGAGGAGGGAAGTTGGAAGGTAATCTCACTAATCCTAACAACTGTGAGGAAGTATTATTATCCCCCATTTACAGATGAGGAAACTGAGGCATGTAAAGAATAAGTAATTTGCCCAAAGTCACACTATTCGTAAGAAGCAGAGCTAAAAATTAAACCCAGGTAGTACGACTCCAGGGTCTTAACACTTAACAGAAACTACATTTACATAGCTCAAATTTATGTAAGACTCATCATGCTTAAGGCTGTCTGGTAGAAAAGAAGAAAATCTTGCTGAAAGTTTTCCTCCGGGACCCAATACAGACATTAAAGTGTTTTACATAGCCTGTGAAGCTTCAGTAAACAAAGAGTAACAAAGGGGCTTCTTGTATTCCCTGTTTATGTTCTCATCATTGCCACTATAGTAAAAGCTTAAAACGAGTTCGCACTTCAGAGATGGAATCCCACAAATCAGAAGGATTGGAAGCAATCGATGGTGGTAGTAGAGACCCGTGACCATTCCAAGGATCTTCAAAACAATAAAAACAAGGATGAGAAAAAACTGAGATTTGTTTCCCGAGATGGAGCTCACAAATTCCTAACTCAACAGACTGGGGTTTCTAGCCCCAACCTTCGGCATGACCCTGCAGCCCAGCTCAGTTGCCTTCAGTTCACAAAATCTCCTGGAGAACACCATCAGTGTTCTAGGGGCATCCAAAATCAGAACTCTAAAGAGTATTTACTAATGAATAGATTAACTGACATATTCCAAGGAGAGACAGAGAGACACCAAAATATCCAAATGGTTTCTATTCAAAGAGTATTTTTCAGGGCTAACTATATGCCAAGCACCATGCCAGAAACGAGGGATCCTACAGGAAGGGAAAAAACCCTGTCCTTGAGGAATTCTATTAGGAAACACAGGCACTAAACAGTCACACAAATAATTCATGAGTCCGTAATTTCTGCCTGCACTGACTCATTCTGGCTTATTCTTCCATCATGTTACTATCCATCATGTTACTAATCCTTTCCTCACAAAAGTCAGGAATCCCAATTGTCAAATCCTACAGCACCTTTCTCTTTTTTTGAGACAAAGTCTCACTCTGTTGCCCTGGCTGGAGTGCAGTGGCGCAATCTTGGTTCACTGCAATCTCCACCTCCCATGGTTCAAGTGATTCTCATGCTCACTGCAAGCTCCGCCTCCCGGGTTCCCGCCATTCTCCTGCCTCAGTCTCCTGAGTAGCTGGGACTACAGGCGCCACCACCACGCCCGGCTAGTTTTTTTGTGTTTTTAGTAGAGACGGGGTTTCACCGTGTTAGCCAGGATGGTCTCATTCTCCTGACCTCGTGATCCGCCCGTCTCGGCCTCCCAAAGTGCTGGGATTACAGGCGTGAGCCACCGCGCCCGGCCATTTATATAGAATTTTAAAAACTCAATAGTATGTTATTGACATTTGCAGGAAGAGTATAAAAGCATGGAAGGAAGGATAAGCAACTGTGAAGCCATGATGGCCTCTGTGGAAAATGAAGACGAGGCAGGGAACGGTGTCTACAGGGACAAAAAAGGGGCTTCAATTGTATCTGTGATATCTTAATATTTTTAAAAGATTGTTTGCAAAACATCTACATGAACATTTGCGAATCTAGGAGGTAGGCATACGAGTATAATGTATATTACTCTACGCATTTTTCTGTCCATTTAAAACCGTGCATTTCTTTAAATAAGTGGGCCTTCTATTCTCGATAGTACAGCTTACCTTAAACAACTCTTCCACTAAAACAAAATTAAAATGGCGGACAAAATTTCTTAAACATTTTAAGTACATCACTGAGCTTACAAGAAATTAAGGAATCATCAAAAGCTAAAACAGGAGCGAATGCAGGGATCCCAAGATGAATGCAAGCACTCGTGTGTTTACCCTGGAGACATGTGCCAACCTCTAGTGACCTTGAACTTCCATTTTGACAGCTGCCTATCGTAAAGAAGACAGGAGATTAAAGCCAGGGCCCATCTCAGGTAGGGATCTAACAAGATATCCCTCCACATAAAGCTGGGATCCTCAGCGCAAGGGTAAATTATTTAAAAAACAAACAAAACAAACCAGGAAGGAGGGGGACCAGGGAAGAGAAAAAGAAGGGAGAAGAGAGAGAAGGATTAACTCGCCAGTCTGGACCTTGACAATAGATGCAAGAGGGTAAATTACTTCAAACAATGAATAACCGCAAGCAGGCCCAGGACAGGTCTCTTGCCCATCACAACAGGACCCACGTTGTCCAAAAAACTTCAAGCCAATAAAATTAAAGTAGTACTGTCTTGTTTATGTACCTAGGCACTTGCAGGGATCCAGGCTTCAGAGTTTTTCATAAACATTTCCAAGAGTTAATATATAAATTTCACTAAACACACGAGGAAATAAGCCACTACAAGTTTACAGAACAATAAATTAAAGAATCAGACCAACAAAACTAACAAATATTGGAAATGTTAGAAACAGAATATAAAATATTTAAAAGAAGAACCAAAAATGTAAAAAAGAGACTTTACCAAAATTAAAAACGTTTGTACATCAAATGACACTATCAAAAGAATGAAAAGGCAATTGACAGAATGGAAGAAAAGACTATAAATCATTTACTTATCTGATAGAAGATTAATATCTGTAATCTACAAAGAACTCTTCCAATTCAATGACAAAAAACCAAATAACCTGATTTAAAAATACAAAACGGATGTTAACAGACTGTTTTCCAAAGAAGATACATAAACAGCCAAGAAACACCAAATCATTAGGAAAATATGAATCAAAACTGCAAGATACCACCTCACATCCATGAGAACAGACATATTAGAAAATAATAAGTGTTGATGAGGATGTGGAGAAACTAGAACCTTTGTACACTGCTGGTGGAAATGTAGAAATGGTACGGCCAAACAAAAAAAGGAACAGCCACGGCCGGGCGCAGTGGCTCACACCTGTAATCCCAGCACTTTGGGAGGCTCAGGCGGGTGGATCACCAGGTCAGGAGTTCAAGACCAGCCTGGCCAAGATGGTGAAACCCCGTCTCTACTAAAAATGCAAAAATTAGCTGGGCAGGGTGGCGCATGCCTGTAATCCCAGCTACTGGGAAGCTGAGGCAGGAGAATTGCTTGAACCCAGTAGGCAGGGGTTGCGGTGAGCCTAGATCATGCCCTTGCACTCCAGCCTGGGCAACAAGAGCGAGACTCTAAAAAAAAAAAAAAAAGAACAGCCACTAGGGAAGATAGTATGGCAGTTCCTCAAAAAATCAAACATAAAATTATCATACAAGCCAGTAATTCTACTTCCAGCTCTATATCCAAAAGAACTGAAAGCAATGCTTTAAAAGACTGTACCAATGTTCATTAATGAACGAATGGACATATAAAACATGGGATATTCACACAACGGAGTACTATTCAGAAATAAAAAGGAATGAAGCAGTAGGGGCAGTGGCTCACACCTGAAATCCCAGCACTTTGGGAGGCTGGGTGGGTAGACTGCTTGAGTTCCGGGGTTCCAGACCAGCCTGGGAAACATGGCGAAACTCCATCTCTACAAAAACATATAAAAATTAGCCAGGCCTGGTGGCTTGCACCTGTAGTCCCCGTGACTGGGCTGGCTGAAGTGGGAGGATCACTTGAGCCTTGGAAGTCAAGGCTGCAATAAGCCATGATTGCGCCACTGCACTCCAAGCTGGGTAACAGAGCAAGATCCTGCCTCCAAAAAAAAGAAAGAAAGGAACGAAGTACTGAGATATATTATAACATGGATGAACTCTGAAAACATTATGCCAAGTAAGATATCCCAGACACAAAAGGACAAATACCGTATGATCCCACTTACATAAGGTAGTTAAAATAGTCAAATTCATAGAAAGTAGAATCATGGTTACCAAGGATTAGAGGGAGGAGGAAATGGGAAGTTGCTATTTAACGGGTATATAGTTCCAATTTGGGATAATGGAAAAGTTTTGGAGATAGTGATGAATTTTGGCGATAGTTACACAACAATATGAACGGTAAATTTTATGTTGCATTTTACAATAGTTTTTTTTTTTTTGAGACAGAGTCTCGCTCTGTTGCCCAGGCTGGATGAAGTGCAGTGGCACAATCTCGGCTCATTGCAAGCTCCACCTCCCAGGTTCATGCCATTCTCCTGCCTCAGCTTCTCAAGTAGCTAGAACTACAGGCACCCGCCACCACATCCAGTTAATTTTTTTAGTATTTTTAGTAGAGATGGGGTTTCACCATGTTAGCCAGGATGGTCCTGATCTCCTGACCTCATGATCCACCCCCCTCAGCCTCCCAAAGTGCTGGGATTACAGGCATGAGCCACCGCACCCAGCCAGTAATTTTTTTTTAAAGGAGCAACATATCACAAGAAAGCTTTTATGAGCAATATAATAAAAGAAATATAAATATCAATAGACTTACTATGCTTGGTTTGGATGGTAGTTACAGGGGTACACACAATCACATATCATCATGAAACTGGACACCTGAGATTTGTGAATTTTCTTGCGTTAATACACTTCAATAAAATTAAAAACTCACTAGATACATTAAAGAACAGATTAGATACACTGGGGAAAAAAATTGGGGGCCAGGCACAGTGGCTCATACCTGTAATCCCAGCACTTTGGGAGGCCAAGGAGGGTGGATTACCTGAGGTCAGGAGTTCGAGACCAGTCTGGTGAACAGGGTGAAATCCCGACTCTACTAAAAATACAAAAACATTAACCGGGCATGGTGGTGCATGCCTGCAGTCCTAGCTACTTGGGAGGCTGAGGCAGGAGAATTGCTTGAACTTGGAAGGTAGAGATTGCAGTGAGCCAAGATCACACCACTGCACTCCGGCCTGGGCGACAGAGTAAGACTCCGTCTCAAAAAAAGAAAACAAGAAAAGAAAAGAAAATTGGGAAAACTGAAGACAGATATGGGAAGTGATTACAAATATAGGAAGAGGCACAAACATGAAGTATGTTAGTCCCTTCACATCACTATAAAGGAATATTTGAGATTGGGTAATTTATAAACAAAAGAGGCTTATTTGCCTCATGGTTCTGCAAGCCACACACACAGGGTACCAACACCTGCTCAGCTTCTGGTGAGACCACAGGGAGCTTTCAATCATGGCAGAGGGCAAAGGGAGAGCTGGCATATCACATGGCAAGAAAGCAAGTGGGGAAGGTGCCACATTCTTTTAAACCAGATCTCCAGTGAATTCAGAGGGAGGCACCACGCCATTCATGAGGGATCCACCCCCACGACCCAAACACCTCCTCCTAGGCCCACCTCCAACATGAGAAGTCATATTTCAATATGAGATTTGGAGAGGACAAAACATCCAAACCACATCATAAAGAGTCTAGGAGAACTGGCCGGGCACGGTGGCTCGTCATAAAGAGTCTAGAACTGGCCGGGCGTGGTGGCTCGTCATAAAGAGTCTAGGAGAAGTGGCTGGGCACGGTGGCTCATGCTTGTAATCCTAGCACTTTGGGAGGCTGAGGCGGGTGGATCACCTGAGGTCAGGAGTTTGGGACCAGCCTGGCCAACGTCGCAAAACCCCATCTCTACTAAAAATACAAAAATTAGCCAGATGTGGTGGCGGGCACCTGTAATCCAGCTACTCCGGAGTCTCAGGCAGGAGAATTGCTTGAACCCGTGGGGCAGAGGTTGCAGTGAGCTGAGATGGAGCAACTGCACTCCAGCCTGGACAAAAGAGCAAAACTCCGTCTCAAAAAAAAAGGCGGTGGGGGGAGGGGGGCGGGGTGTAGGAGAATAAAGGGACCATCCATGCTCTGCTGTACTCGGAGCCCCGAGAGGCTGACCTCTAGACACCACATCACTCAGGCTTCCTCACTCTCTCCCAGTGGTTCCTTTCTCCCACCATAGCTCTCTCCAATTCTGAACTCTCTCGCCCTGACCCTGCAGGCCCTGAGAATGGCTTTACCATCCTTTGCGGTTCCCTTATGTCTTACCCCTCCCAAGCCTCTGCCAACAGTTATCTTTGTTAACTCTCTTCAATTACACCTTTGAGTGTTCCTTGGCAGGCCTTGCCTGACACAGCATGGAGCTCCAGTGGGTGAGGAGAAAGGAAGGAAAGATGTAGACTCAAAGCTAAAGAAAAGAAGCATTCCAAAACTGAATCCCAAACTAAATAAAAAGGAAGAAAAATCATATTACTGACATCACAATGAAACTGAAGAACTCAAAGAGAAGACCTTAAAAGCAGTCAAAGAAAAAAGATATTTCCAAGGCGTAACAGACTAAACTGTATCTCTTAGAGCAGTACGAGAAGCCAGACAAGCGAGACCAGAATACCATTTTCAGGGTACTGAAAGAAAATAACTATGAACCTAGCAATGTCTGTCTAGAAAAATGATCTTTCAGGGGTTAGAGTGCAATGAAAGAATGTTCCTGCAAATAAAAACCAAGAGAGTTTACCACCAAAGTACTCTTCCCCAAAGAAGTTCTAAAGAAAATACTTCAAGTAAAGTGATCCCAAATTAATGATCTTGAATGCAAGATCTTGAATCCTTTCTCCTCACCCACTGGAGCTCCATGCTGTGTCAGGCAAGGCCTGCCAAGGAACACTCAAAGGTGTAATTGAAGAGAGTTAACAAAGATAACTGTTGGCAGAGGCTTGGGAGGGGTAAGACATAGGATGGAGTGCAATGGCGCAATCTCCACTCACCGCAACCTCCACCTCCTGGATTCAAGTGATTCTCCTGCCTCAGCCTCCTGAGTAGCTGGGATTACAGGCATGCACCACCACGCCCCGCTAATTTTGAATTTTAGTAGAGACAGGGTTTCTCTGTGTTGGCCAGGCTGGTCTCGAACTCCAAACCTCAGGTGATCCACCCACCTTGGCCTCCCAAAGTGCTGGGATTACAGGTATGAGCCACCAGGCCCAGCCAGGAGAGAGGTATTTTTAAGCTAGTCTTTGTACTATTCTGACTGGGACAGAATATACATATTGTCTTTGGACTAAATTGAACATGCATGTTAAAATGTTTACTGTGGGCAATAAGATATTAAAACTAAGAACATAGTTTACGACAACAAACTATGGAATGAGAAACAACAGATGGTCAAACCCTTGAAGAAGGCAAGAAAGAAAAAAATCACATGCACACACAATAAGATAACAAAAATAAACTACAATTTATCACTAATGACAAGTAAATGTAATAAAACTAAATGCTCTACATAAAAAACTAAGATTGACAGACTGGATAAAAAAGAAAATCCAAAATTATTCTGTTTATAAGAAATGCATATAAAACTCAAGGACATGGAAAGGCTGAAAGCACAAAGATGGAAAAAGTCCTTGTGCAATGGCTCATGCCTGTAATCCCAACACTTTGGGAGGCCAAGGCGGGAAGATCACTTGAGGTCAAGAGTTCAAGACCAGCCTGGTTAACAAAGCAAGTCCTTGTCTCTACAAAACAATTTTTAAAATAAAAGTGAAAAAATAAGTTTACAAAAGTAGAAAAAAAATCTAATCAAAATAAAGTTAATGAAGTTGATGTAGCTATCAGAGAAAAACAGAATTTAGGGCAAAATATTACTAAAAGATGCTGGGCCATCTCATAATTATAAAAGGATCAACTACAATGGCATGTAATACCGCTTATACGCATAAAACAAAACAGACAGAACTACCAACAATTCCACTAGAGTGGAAGATTAACGCGTAACTCTCAGTAACTGTTAGCTTAGGAAGACAAAAGAATCTAACAAATTTGATTTAATAGCATAAATACATTGCACCTTTAAGTGAGTATCACATTCTTTTCAAACACACACTGAACAAAAACTGACAACACACTAGGCTGTAAGGCATAACCAAACAAATTTTAAATAACAGGTATGTACGTGACAGTCTCTGACCAAGAGCAATTAAGTAAGAAATTGACTTAACATAACAATAACAAAAACTAGAAAAATTCAAGGATGAAAAAAGAAATCATAATGGAAATCAGAAAATGTATAGGCCAGGCCGGGTGCAGTGGCTCATGCCTGTAATCCCAGCAATTTGGGAGGCCGAGGCAGGCAGATCACGAGGTCAGGAGTTTGAGACCAGCCTAGTCAACATGGAGAAACTCCATCTCTACTAAAAATACAAAAATTAGCTGGGTGTGGTGGCGTGCTCCTGTAATCCCAGCTACTTGGGAAGCGGAGGCAGGAGAATCACTTGAACCCAAGATGCGGCAGGTACAGTGAGCCACTGCAGAGATCGCGCTACTGCACTCCAGCCTGGGCAACAGAACAAGACTGTCTCAAAACAGAACAAAATAAAACTACAGTTTAGAATAAACAAAAATCCAAAAGTTCATTATTTAGAATAACTAATCAAATTGGAAAGGAAAAGCACAAATATATAAACAAGCAAGAATTAAAAGAGAAAGCAACTACAGATGCCTCAGAAAATAAAAAGACATTAAAAGGATAGCAAACAGGGCCGGGTGCGGTGACTCATGCCTGTAATCCCAGCACTTTGGGAGGCCGGGGTGGGCATATCACCTGAGGTCGGGAGTTCGAGACCAGCCTGACCAACATGGAGAAACCCCGTCTCTACTAAGAATACAAAATTAGCCAGGTGTGGTGCTGCATGCCTGTAATCCCAGCTACTCGCAAGGCTGAGGCAGAATTGCTTGAACCCAGCAGGTGGAGGTTGCAGTGAGCTGAGATCATGCCATTGCACTCCAGCCTGGGCAACAAGAGCAAAACTCTGTCTCAATCAATCAATCAATCAATCAATAACGCAGGCAGCCACACTCTAGATTTGTGGTGTCTAACACAGTAGCCACTACCACAGTGGCTCCCTCACACTAGCCATGTTACAAGAGCTCAAGACACATGTGGTTAGGGGCTACCATACTGGAGAGAGCAGATAAAGAATGCTTCCATCAGCACAGGAAGTTCTATCAGCTAGCGCTACTCTAGAAGAAATCTAATTAACTCAACATGTATTTATCAAGTGCTTACTATAAGGTTATCCTGATTTGATGCCATGTTATTTGATACATTAAAGTACAAAATAGCAGCCAACATTTACAGAGCACTTACTATACCCCAGGCACTAAACACTTTTCTTTCAATGTATGTTAAATAATTTAATCTTTGCACTAACTCCCTGAGGTAGCGGTTATTATTTGTCTGTTTTTTTAAAAAAAGATGGGGTCTTGGGCCAGGTGTGCTGGCTCACGTCTGTAATCCTAGCACTTTGGGAGGCCAAGGTGGGCGGACTGCCTGAACTCAGGAGTTTAAGACCAGCCTGGGCAACACAGTGAAACCCTGTCTCTACTAAAATACAAAAAATTAGCCAGGCATGGCAGCGTATGCCTGTAGTTCCAGCTACTCGGGAGGCTGAGGCAGGAGAATTGCTTGAACCCGGGAGGCGAAGGTTGCAGTGAGCCGAGATCGCACCACAACACTCCAGCCTGGGTGACAGAGCGAGACTCTTGCTATGTTGCCCAGGCTGGACTTGAACTCCCGGACTCAAGCAATTCTCCTGCCTCATCCTCCCAAGTAGGCGGAGCTACAGATAAGATTTTTCACACTGCTGCCAGTCAAATATCAAAAGCACAAATCTGACAAGTTTTTTTTTGTTTTGTTTTGTTTTTGAGACAGTTCAGTGGCGTGATCTTGGCTCACTCCAAGTGCAGTGCAGTGGCGCAATCTCACCGCAAGTGCAGTGGCGCGATCTCGGCTCACTGCAACCTCCACCTCCCAGGTTCAAGCGAGTCTCCTGTCTCAGCCTCCTGAGTAGCTGGGATTACATGCATGCATCATCATGCCTGGCTAATTTTTTGTATTTTTAGTAGAGATGGGGTTTCACCATGTTGGCCAGGCTGGTCTCCATCTCCTGACCTCAGGTGATTCGCCCGCCTCGGCCTCCCAAAGTGCTGGGATTACAGGCGTTAGCCACCATGCCCGGCCAAATTTTACACTGTGTGAATTCAAGCTAATTATTATAGCAAACAAAACCTTAAGATGACCCAGCCTCTATTTCCCTAGTCTCATTTCACACTACTCCCTTCCTCATTTATTCATTCATTTTTTTTCTCATTCAACAAACATTACTGAGTAACAAGGTGCCAAGCCCTGTACTAGACACACATAATCAAGGAAAAGCAAACAGGGTCCCTGAACAAACATCAGAGTCCAGCAAGAGAGACCAACTTTCATTAATCAATCACATAAATAAGGTGTTATAAAAGAACTACCAAGAATTGGAGACCACCCTGAGCAACACAGCAAGACTTCGTCTCTACAAAAACACTATAACATAGCCAGGTGTGGTGGCGTGCACTTGTGGTCCCACCTACTCGGGAGGCTGAAGGCGGAGGATCGCTTAAGCCCAGGGGTTTGAGGCTGCAATGATCACACCACTGCATTCCAGTTGGGTTTTAGAGTAAGACCCCAAATCCAAAAAATAAAAAATATAAATAAAGGAACTACACTGTTATCTGAGTATATAGGACAGGTGAATCTCACCTTTCAGGCAGGCTAAGGAAGGCTTCCCTGAGAAACTGACTACTGAGAGAACTGAAGGATGAAGTGACAGTGAAGAAAAGCATTCCAGAGAGAAGGACTAGTATATGAGAGGCCATGTGACAGGACGCAGGACACAGGTGGGAAGGATTGCAAAAAAACTAGTGTGGCTGATGCAGGGAAAAGGCAATTGGAAAAGAGTCAAAAGAAGCTAGAAAGGCAGTAACTTATCCGAAGCCTCACAAGGTGCAAACATTTTTGAAGAAAAATGCTTTATATTTTACAACATTTAGTGACACTTTTCCCCTCCTTTTTGTGACCAGGAGGCCTTACATTTTCATTTTGACTGGGCCCTGCAAATTATGTAGGTAGTCCTCGCTGGACAACAAAGGCAGTGAGTGGACAGAAACAGTCTTATGGCTGGGATACAAGGCAGGGGCCACCCACTCACTATACTGACCCTTCAGACCCACTAAGACAGACAAAAAAGATGAGGATGTGGAATGAAACATGGCCCCCGTGGCCAGGCACAGTGGCTCACGCCTGTAATCCCAGCACTTTGGGAGGCCGAGGTGGGAGGATCATGAGGTTAGGAGTTCGAGACCAGTCTGGCCAACATGGTGAAACTCCCTCACATGGCGAAACCCCGTCTCTGCTAAAAACAATAACATTAGCCGGGCATGGTGACACACATCTGCAATCCCAACTACGCAGGAGGCTGAGTCAGGAGAATCGCTTGAACCTGGGAGGCGGAGGTTGCAGTGAGAGGAGACGTGCATCCCACCACTGCACTCCGGCCTGGGTGACAGGGTGAGGCTTTGTCTCAAAAAAAAGAAAAAACATGGCCTCCTAAATTAGAACCTTCGTAGGTAAGACAAAGGAAAATGCAGTTTTTTGCTTTGTTTTGTTTTGTTTTTGAGACAGAGTTCGCTCGTTGCCCAGGCTGCAGTGCAATGGCACGATCTCAGCTCACCACAACCTCCACCTCCCAGGTTCAAGCGATTCTCCTGCCTCAGCCTCCCAAGTAGCTGGGAATACAGGCATGCACCGCCACACTGGCTAATTTTGTACTTTCAGTAGACACAGGGTTTCTCCACGTGGGTCAGGCTGGTCTCAGACTCCCGACCTCAGGTGATCTGCCCCCCTCAGCCTCCCAAAGTGCTGGGATTACAGGCGTGAGCCGCCACGTCCAGCCAGAAATCTGCAGTTTTAATTATCACCCTAAGACTGGTTATGCATGTTCTAAACTCTGAAAAACCCTACTCTAAAATACTGTCAAATTACAGTGGACCTGATTTTTCCACAATTACAGAGAGACAGTGTATCCCCCTCTCTTTTCCAGAATAAAGTTGATCGGTTTTCTATTAGCTCTTTCTCACTTAAAAGACATTTTTCCTTTTATTTATTAACAAGGTTATATTATACTTAGCAGTGATTAAACAAATCTGTGGAAATGGAATGCCCTACATTTGTAAGTCTATAAATGCAAAACCACAAACCTAGTCTTAGTCTGAACCATGATACAGCTTTGAACATTCTTCAACGTAAAAATAATTGTAGGACAGTCAAGGAAGTAGATTTAAAAAGTAGATTTTTTTTTTTTTTTTTGGCCTGGTGTGGTGGCTCACGCCTATAATCCCAGCACTTTGGGAGGCCAAGGCGGGTGGATCACCTGATGGTCAGGAGTTCGAGATCAGCCTGGCCAACATAGTAAAACCCAGTCTCTACTAAAAATACAAAAAATTAGCCGGGCATCGCAGCGGGAGTCTGTAAACCCCACCTACTGGGGAGGCTAAGGCAGGAGAATCACTTGAATCCAGGAGGCATAGGTTGCAGTGAGCCAAGATGGCGCCAATGTACTCCAGCCTAGACAACAAGAGCAAAACTTCATCTCAAAAAAAAAAAAAAAAAAAAGAAAAAAAAGCCGGGCGCGGTGGCTCACGCCTGTAATCCCAGCACTTTGGGAGGCCGAGGAGGGCGGATCACGAGGTCACGAGATCAAGAGGATCCTGGCTAACATGGTAAAACCCTGTCTCTACTAAAAATACAAAAAATTAGCCGGGCGTGGTGGCGGCGCCTGTAGTCCCAGCTACTCGGGAGGCTGAGGCAGGAGAATGGGGCGAACCCAGGAGGCGGAGCTGGCAGTGAGCCGAGATCGCGTCACTGCACTCCAGCCTGGGCGACAGAGCGAGACTCCGTCTCAGGAAAAAAAAAAAAAAGTAGTTTTTTTTTTAAAACACATGCAACATTCTGGCTGGGTGTGTTATCTCACACCTGTAATCCCAGCACCTTGGGAGGCCGAGGCGAGCAGATCACCTGAGGTCAGGAGTTTGAGAACAGCCTGGTCAACATAGCAAAATGCTGTCTCTACTAAAAATACAAAAATTAGCCAGGTGTGGTGGCGTGCCACCTGCAGTCCCAGCTACTCTAGAGGCTGAAGCAGGATAATCGCTTGAACCCGGCAGGCAGGGGTTGCAGGGAGCTGAGATCACACCACTGCACTCCAGCCTGGGCAACAGATTGAGACTCCATCTCAAAGAAAATAAAATAAAATAGAAATGCATGCAACAAATTTACTAAAATGGAGTATTAATTTATGGTCTAAAGTTTTATATTATAAAAAATTCAAACTATATTAAAACTATATTAAGCACTCCTTCCATCTGCAATCTCATTCCCTATGTAGCCATTCTTAGAAGTTTAGTATAGGCCAAGCACAGTGGCTCTCACCTGTAATCCCAGCACTTTGGGAGGCCGAGGCTGGCAGATCACCTGTGGTCAGGAGTTCGAAACCAGCCTGGCCAACATGGTGAAACCGTATCTCTACTACAAATACAAAAATTAGCTCGGTGTGATGGCGCACGCCTGTAATCCCAGCTACTCAGGAGGCTGAGGCAGGAGAATTGCTTGAACCTGAGAGGCAGAGGTTGCAGTGAGCCAAGATCGCACCATTGCACTCCAGTCCGGGCGACAGAGCAAGACTCTGTCTCAAAAAAAAAAAAGTTTAGTACATGCCTTCCATTTCTGTTTCTACGCATATAAAAACATATATAGAACTTTTTCTAGAAAACAGAAATGGGATCATATATTCTGTTCTGCAATTTTTCATCTTATTTTGAGTATCTTTCCATGTTCATTCAGATCTTCCCATTAAAAAAAAACTATCACATTTTAGATATACGTATTTTTTAAGAGTTCCATAAAATTCCATTATACAGAATACCAGTATATTAAATCAATTTGGTATAACTGGACATTTACGCTGTTTCAATCTTCACTACAGCAAAGTACACTACGGTAAACGTTCTTTGTGTATAAGCAAGTATTTCCATAAACTGAATAAATGGCCAGAAGTGGAATAGCTGGGGGTCAGCTATTATATTTAAGGTTCTTGTATCGAAAACTTGTAGCATACTTCCCTATACCTTTACAATGTGAAATACCATTTTATTCTTAGTTCTGTTTCTAGACTATTCTAACTTTCTATTCTTTTCCTATGCCAATGCTAGGCTTCAGTTACTGTAGTTTCTGAATACATTGTAACAGTTGCTACATCAAGTCCTCAAATCCTTCATAGACTTCCAGATATATTTTCTAATCAATTAATTTTTCTCCTACCTCAGAAAAGGGTGAGGAGGAAAGACAGATTTTGATTGACATTATATTCAATTTACAGATTAATGAAGGAGACGCTGCCACCTTAACCGGACTGACCTTTAAGACCAAGGAGCATAGCCTTCATTTAATTCAGATCTTTTATATTCTGCAAATAAGCTGTATCATGTTCTTCACAAAAATGGTGCATGTTTCTTATCAGTGCCCTATAATTTATTTCTACAGTTTTTATTTCTAATAGAATGGAATCTTTTTTCCAATTTTAAGCTGATCACTGTTGATATAAAGGAAATCTCGCAACCCATTTATTTTTCTTATATCTGGTCATCTTTCCAAAGAACTAGTAGTTCCAACAGTCTTTTAGTTATTTTGCTTAAACTTTTTTCCGAAATGTTATATCACCTGCAAATAATCATTTTTTGGCTTTTCTTTCCAATATATGCACTTATTCCCATTTTTTATATTACTGTATCAGACCCTCCAGAAGGTGCTAAATAACAGTTATATTAGGACTCCTGTTTTACTTCTGAGGATATCATCATTTAATACATGGTTTCAGATAACTATTTGTTATCATACTGAGAATTCCCTTCAATTCCTAGTTTATCCAATTGTTTTAATAATAAAATGCTGTTAAATTTTAACAACTGCCTTTTAGGCATCTATGGATGATTTCAAATGTCTTTTCGCATGTCTTCTCTGGATCACTGGCTATGTTCCAATTAGTTTGACACAAGTCCAACTGTAAATACACATTTAATTGAACTGAATTTGAAATATAAATTTCCTATTAATTAGCTTTTTTGAGAAAAAGAATTCTGTTAGTGTCAGTTTTCTAATATCTAGTGCCACCGCAGGCACTAAAAGACGGGGCTGAAATAAACAAAAATGCATACTTGCTATAACGCATCTTTCAAATAAGGAAAGTAGATTCAATTAATTAAAATTTTCATTTTTATGACATGTGTACTGTGGTTACAAAAAAATAAAGGCAATGTACCTTATACATTGAAGGGCTCAGGAAATATCTACTATGTAAATGCTCAAATATTCCTCAAACTCACTGTATCTCCCCAAACTATACCTTCTCAAACTATATTCCTCAAAATACATATCTCTATCTGGGATACCACTTATCAAACTGGAAAATTCCGATTTATTTTTCATGATTCAGCTTAAGGGTTACCTATTCCAAGAAGCCCTTTCTCGGCCCCCATCTCAGCCTGATAGATGTTTGTACCTACTTCTATCATAACATTACCAACCAACATTTGCTAATATTTTTGCCTTTCTCCACTCCTTGAAAAGAAGGTGCTTCTTCTGTCCCCTCAGCATACGCAGCCTAGTGTCTAACATGCTGTGTTTCTATATACTGAAGAAATGTTCTAAAACAAATCAATGGCCAGAAATTGGATTCCAGATCCAAACTAGCTATATGACAACAGGCAAGTCATTTACCATCTCTGAATATCAGGTTTTCTTATTTATTTATTTATTTATTTATTCTATTTTTTTGAGACAGAGTCTCGCTCTATAGCCCAGGCTGGAGTGCAATGGCACAATCTCAGCTCACTGCAACCTCTGCCTCCTGGGGTCAAGTGAGTCTCCTGCCTCAGCCTCCCAAGTAGCTGGAATTATGTTATAGGCATGCACCACCATGCCCAGCTAATTTTTGTATTTTTAGTAGAGTCATGGTTTCACCATGTTGGCCAGGCTGGTCTCAAACTCCTGACCTCAGGAGATCTACCCACTTCGGCCTCCCAAAGTGTTAGGATTACAAGTGTGAGCCACCACGCCTGGCCAGGTTTTCTCCTTTATAAGGTTTAGGAACATCTCATCTTATTTACTTCACAGGACTGATATAAGAATCAAGTAAGACAAAATTTTTTCTATAGGACTACAGATGTGCAAGTATTTTAGAAAATATTAACCAAATTCCACTACAATAAAATCTATGAAAACCAGTCATGAATCTCGTTTATTAAAGTTGGATTTACACTCGCTAAATCCATCCTGGTTTAAAAACCAATGTATGGGCCGGGCGCGGTGGCTCACGCCTGTTAATCCCAGCACTTTGGGAGACCACCGTGGGAGGATCACCTAAGGTCAGGAGTTCGAGATCAGCCCGGAAAACACGTTGAAACCTCGTCTCTACTAAAAATACAAAAATTACCCAGGCATGGTGTCAGACACCCGCAATCTCAGCTACTTGGGAGGCTGAGGCAGGAGAACCACTTAAACCTGGGAGGCAGAGGTTACAGTGAGCTGAGATTGCATCATTGCACTCCAGCCTGGGCAACAGAGTAAGACTCGGTCTCAAAAGAAAAAAAAAAAGGAAAAAAAAACCTATGAAAACTACTTTTCTATAATGTATCAGTTGATATGTGTGCTCTGCACTATCTTATGTTATCGCTACACACAATCACTAAGGACAATCTAAAACAACCTAATGAAGACAGGGCAACAAAACCAGGTAAATGCAAGACAAGAAATAAAGAGCTCTTTGGACTTCAAACGAATGCGGCATCAATACTGTAAGAACGCTAAACTTTTCAATAATGTTGTCTCTAAAATCAAAACATCTCCTACGTTTCAGGATACAAGAGGAAGTGCATAGGTCACACACAACTGCCACACCACATCATATAGGAAACTCAGCCGGCACAGTAGCTTATGCCTATAATCCCAGCACTTTAGGGGGCCAAGGCAAGAGTATCACTGGAGTTCAAGACTAGCCTGGGCAACACAGTGACATCCTTTCTCTACAAAAAAAAAATTTTTTTTTAATTACCCATTCAAGGCTGCCATGAGCTATGATCATGCAAAAAGGGAGGGGGTCGGGGGGACTTAAGTATCAATGCACAGTTGATGTCCATGGGTGGAGGCAGCTTCCGGAACTAACTTCTCATGGATACCGAGGGACGACTGTACTACTTTATCTGGCAGCTTATCCAATAACCTAAATTGACTGACTATAGATGCACCATATTTAGACATTTTCCATCAAGTAATAAAATGTAACATTTATAGTATATGTTGACTGAGAACCAACATGGTTGAGTAAAAAAAGTTAAAAAAAAAAAAAAAAACAGTAAAACTTCTGAAAGGGGAGTCTGGTGATCTCAGCCTGGATCAGTTATATCACGAATTTGCTCTGTGACCTCCCTTGGGCAAGTCACTCCTACCTCTTTGAACCTGTTTCCCCATCTGTAGCATGGAAGGCAGAATGCTTAGACTCAGTTCTTATCTTTCAGAGTTTCTAGTCTCTCAGAGACGGTGATAAAAGCTCTAGATCCTATTACTAAAATGTATGTTTACATCAAAAAATTTGTTACAATTTCCTTCTGATATTCATCCTAGACTCCCTAAGACCTCTGTACTAAAAGATCTAAGATTCTTCTATGTTCTAAAATTCTATGCTGGTTTCCATAAAACAACTATAAGAGTTACCTAATAAAAAATTAAGCAAAAATAATTACAAAATATATCACTATTTGCATTTTGAATCTCAAAGCATATTAAGTTAAAATACAGCAATTTTCCAGAAGATTTATTCAGACCCACAGATAGATAAACGCTAAGATCACTCTGTTTAAAATATGTATCTTAATGCTTAATAATTGAAGGAGCATTAACAACTTTAATTAGCCCTAGAGGAATTAATTTACCTCCTTTCTGGTCCCAGTATCCTATAGCTTAAGAACCACAGACTGGTAACAGACAAACCACAGTTTGAGTCTCTACCCCTTGCTGTGTAAATGTGTGTAGATTACTTAGCATCTACATGTGTTGAGTTTCCTTAGCCTGTAAAATGAAAACGAAAGTAACAGGCCAGGCACGGGGGCTCACGCCTGTAATCCCAGCACTTTGGGAGGCCGAGAAGGGTGGATCACGAGGTCAGGAGTTTGAGACCAGCCTGGTCAACATGGTGAAACTCTGTTTCTATTAAAAATACAAAATTAGCTGGGTGTGGTGGTACACACCTGTAGTCCCAGCTACTCAGGAGGCTGAGGCAGGAGAATCGCTTGAACCTGGGAGGCGGAGGTGGCAGTGAGCCAAGATTGTGCCACCGCACTCCAGCCTGGGCAACAGAGTGAGACTCAGTCTCGAAAAAAACAAAAAACAAAAACCAAAAAGCCGGGCGCGGTGGCTCACGCCTGTAATCCCAGCACTTTGGGAGGCCGAGGCGGGCGGATCACGAGGTCAGGAGATCGTGACCTTCCTGGCAAACACGGTGAAACCACGTCTCCAGTAAAAAAACAAAAAAATTAGCCGAGCGTGCTGGCAGGAGCCTGTAGTCCCAGCTACACGGGAGGCTGAGGCAGGAGAATGGCGGGAACCCGGGGGGCGGGGCTTGCAGTGAGCCAAGATTGCGCCACTGCACTCCAGCCTGGGCGACAGAGCGAGACTATGTCTCAAAAAAATAAAAATAAAAAATAATAAGATTAAAGTAATAACACCTACCTCACACACCGACTGGAGAGAAAGTGATATATGTAAAGTGCCTGGCACAGTGCCTTGAACATAGTATGGACTCAGTAAATAAGGGCTATTAATAATAATTTGGAATACAGCTTTCATATTAAGAAATAATACAATAACTACTCTACACATCTTTGGTACAAATTTCTGAATACTTAAGAGGAAATTTCCAAAATGTCATTTCCTTTTTTTTTTTTGAGACGAAGTCTCACTCTGTTGCCCCGACTGGAGTGCAGGAGCACAATCTCGGCTCACTGCAACCTCTGCCTCCCAGTTCAAGAGATTCTCCTGTCTTCGCCTCCAGAGTAGCTGGGATTAAAGGCGCCAGCCATCATGCCCGGCTAATTTTTGTATTTTTCGTAGAGATGGGGCTTCACCATGTTGGCCAGGCTGGTCTTGGGCTCCTGATCTCAAGTCATCCGCCCACCTCGGCCTCCCAAAGTGCTGGGATTACAGGAATGAGCCACCGCGGCCCGGCTGTAATTTCCTGTTTTTAATAACATAACACTTTTTTCAATAATCCTCTCCTCTGAAAAGATAATAAGCATTTAGACAAGTTATTTATACAACATATGACAGACGGGGTAGAGTGGAAAGACACACAGCTTTAGAGCCAGACAGAACTGAATTCAAGACCTAATTCAGTCACTTAGAAATCGTGTAACCTGGGCCACTCACACTTTCTCAACCTTGTAAAGCTGTGGCAAGGATTAATAAAATAAGTAACGTATGTAAAGCATCAAGCCCAATATCTAGCACTCAATAAACAGTACTTACGACTATTCTTCTCACCTACTCCTTATAGGTGATAAAAGTTGCTTTGCCAGGGAAGAGGGAAGATATTGGAAAGCACAAATCCTAGTTTATATTATTAAGCCAATGACGAAGGACACTGATTTTACCTGATCAGTGTAAGAACTACAGCCGTGTTTTGGGTGGCATACTCCTTCCAGAATCTAATGAAAACAGAGCCCCTAGCTCCCAGGAAAATTTCAGGAATTTTACGAAACGCTCTGTCAGGGATTTTTAAGAATCTTGTATTAAGGGGAATACTAGCTTGTTACTTCTGCTTAATTTGCAAAAGTGTGAAAACTTTCACTAGTCTGTTTTGTGACAAAATGTACATTAAGTTAATATTCATAATGAAGCAAGTAAATCCTGCTTTTATTAGACTTCTCGATTTCTAAAGAAACAAAAATATCTGGTGTAAAATATCAGAACTACAAACTATGCTAGAATTAGTTCGAATATTCTTAAATGTGATGCTCAAACACCCTAACACCAAACCAAAAGGAAAAAAGTCCAAAAAGGTAACAAAGCTGGCTGCATCCAATTCTTAGAAAGTCTGAATCAATCCAGCTATCAAATGAACCTCTAATTTCCCAAAACATCTACAAACACCTAAGTCATAATTTACAAAAACAAAGCTGAGCCAGCAAATACAAACACAGTTTACTGGGTAACTGAACGTAGTTTTATCCTTACTTCTCCTCCTTGCATGTAATACTTTTATCCTTTGACTCGGCCTTCTCAAATTCCCTTAGTAAACAACCTCATCAAACTGTTTATTGTAGTGTAAGTACGAAGTCAAAGAGTAGCATAGACTCAGTTCTCCAAATCGCGGGAGCTTTAAGGAGCTTAGCACTGGACCAAGTTTTGCCCCAGTGACCTTGGTCTCAACGATTCCCCTCCGCCCCTCCAGCCGGCCCGGCCCTTCCACGTGCTGCCGGCTGCAATTACTCCAGAGGTGGCTGCATGTCAGGGAAGCGGTAGAGGATCCGAATGCACAGGAAACAAGGATTGCTAACAGCACCAGGGCTGTGCCATCCATTCCCTCCCGACACCAACTCCCCAAAAGCGCTCACACAGCCCTACAAATTTCCCCTTCCGAAGCCCTGCGGGGATAACCCCGACCTCCTTCCCGGAGCCTTGCTCTGCGACCCAGTCTGCGGGGCAGGGTGTAAGGTGAAGAAATCCTCTTTGCTACACCACTATATTCCCACGCCCGACTGGGGTGCCGGACAGCCAGGGGAAGGGGACAGCTCCTGGAAGGAGGGGACGACGGCAGGAGGAAAGTAGGATGAAGAATCCTGCGCCACGCCACCGCCACCTCCTCCTCCACTTGCAGGCTCCCTGGAGGCCCTTGCCAGTCGCCAGCCCAGAGAGCAGCAAGGCCTGGCGTGGCAGGGCCGACCGGGGGCCCGCGAATCCCGGGGTCTGAGGGGCGCGGCGTCCTCACCATCAGAACTTTAGCCGCGTTCTCCAGCTGAGCGATCACTTCTGGGGGCCCCAGCGCCGCCGCCATCATGGTCTCTCTTCAATGACGCGCCATGCGCTGCATTCTGGGAGCGGGCGCCGCCGCCGGCCAATCGCCGCGGCGACCCCGGAGCCTCACGCGCTCCCAAGGCCGTCGCAGCCGCCGTCGACGCCGGCGTCGCGGCCTCGGCGGGTCTGGCCGGGCTGCCGGGTTCCGGGCGGTGGGGAGGGGACTAGCGTGAGCCCGGCTGCCGCGCTGGGGCGGGGGCGGCCGCAGCCGGCGCCGGGCGAGGCCGGGGCGGTCTGCCCGGACGGCTGCAGCCGCGCTCCCCGCTAAGCGCCCAGCCCCGCGCATGCGTGTTGTCCGGCGCTCCGGCCTCGGCGTCCCCCCGGCCCTCTCCCCACTGCACTAGTACAGCCCGCCCGGGGATCTGCAGATCCCGAACGCTAGTCCTCTCCCTCCGTGCTCAGCCCTGCACACCGCCTCCCCTGGCTCCTTCTTGCCCTTCCACGCTCCAGCGCCTTGCAGGATTTCCTAAACTTGGAATCGCTCTTCCCGCCTTCCCCTCCTGAGAGCGCACCCCCTTTCAAAGTATCTCTGTCTCCTGCTTCTGCGTTCCTTCTTGTCATGGGAGAACATTCCAGGATAGAAAGCTTCGTTTTCTTTTTCTTTTTCTTTTTTCTTTTTTGAGACAGGTTCTCACTCTGTCGCCCAGGATGGAGTGCAATGACCCGATCTCGGCTCACTGCAACCTCCGCCTCCCGGGTTCAAGCGATTCTCCCGCCTCAGCCTCCCGAGTAGCTGGGATTACAGGCGCCAACCACCATGCCCGGCTAATTTTTTTATTTTTATTAGAGACGGAGTTTCACCATGTTGGCCAGGCTGGTCTCGATCTCCTGACCTCAGGTTATCCGCCCGCCTTGGTCTCCCAAAGTGTTGGGATTACAGGCGTGAGCTACCGCCCCTGGCCGAACGCTTCGTTTTCATAATGGAGAGCCTTCTGCGGGAGAATCGTCCAAATGTATTTGGGCAGCGGGTCGCTGGGAGACCCTAGGAGGAAAACCTGTCTTTGGCTCTTGCCGTTTTCACTCTTTAAGGGGTGGCTCACATAGGAGAGGGAGAAAGCAGGGACAGGAAAGCCTGACCTTGACTACCTGGCTTCTCAAATGCGATAAGATCAGCTTTGTGGGCCAGGCGCGGTGGCTCATGCCTGTAATCCCAGCACTTTGGGAGGCCAAGGCGGGAGGATCATTTAGCTCAGGAGTTCGAGACCAGCCTGGGTGACGTGGCGGGACTCTGTCTCTACCCCAAAAAAAAAAAAAAAAAAAAACAGCCCGGTGTGGTGGCCTGCACCTGTGGTCTGAGCTTCTCGGGAGGCTGAGGCAGGAGGATCGCCCAGGAGGTGGAGAGTGCAGTGAGGCGAGATCACACCACTGCACTCCAGCCTGGGTGAGAGGCTGATCCTGTCTCAGAAAAAAAAAAAAAAAAGGAAGAGAAAAATCAGCTTTGTCGTGTTTGTGGAATCCGTGTTGAAAGGCATATTAGAGTATCAAGTAATTAACCTTCCCTCTGGGGCCCCAGTTGCCCCTGTGACATTCCAGGCAAATGGTCCTGACAGCTGTTTCCGTATTCAAACTAGCGCTGTTAGGCTGTTCAGGTCAGGGGTTTGTTTTGTTTTCAGCTGGCATCTACCATCAATGATATTCTGCAAATATGTAGATAAACAGTTTGTGACAGTAAATGTTTTGAGGCTTACATGCTTCAGATTGGGCCTTGGGTTCCAAAGTATTTATTATGTGCAATTACATTTGAACGTTGCAACTACAAATGTTTTAAGAGGGCCGGGTGCGGTGGGTTGCGCCTGTAATCCCAGCACTTTGGGAGGCCGAGGCGGATGGATCACCTGAGATCAGGAGTTTGAGACTAGCCTGACCAACATGGAGAAACCGCATCTCTACTAAAAAAAAAAAAAAAAAAAAAAAAAATTAGCCGGGTGTGGTGGCACATGCCTGTAATCCCAGCTACTCGGGAAGCTGAGGCAGGAGAATCACTTGAACTGAGGAGGCGGAGGTTGCGGTGAGCCAAGATCGCACCACTGCACTTCAGCCCGGGTAACAAGAGCGAAACTCCGTCTCAAAAAAAAAAGAGAAGGCCGGGTGCAGTGGCTCACACCTGTAATCCCAACACTTTGGGAGGCCAAGGCGGGCAGATCACCTGAGGGCAGGAATTCAAGACCAGCCTGGCCAACATGGCAAAAACCCGTCTCTACTAAAAATTAGCCGGGCGAGGTGGCATGTGACTGTAATCCCAGCTACTCAGGAGGCTGAGACAGGAGAATCGCTTGAACCTGGGAGCTGGAGGTTGCAGTGAGTCGAGATCGTGCCACTGCACTGCAGCCTGGGCAACTGAGAGAGACCCCATATCAAAAAAAAAGAAAAGAAAAAGGAACGGGAGGGGAGGGGAGGAGTGTTGGGTGTGGTGGCTCTCACCTGTAATCCCAGCACTTTGCGAGGCTAAGGCAGGATGACTGCTCGAGCCCAGGAGTTCGAGACCAGCCTGAGCAACATAGCGAGACCCCATCTCTACAAAAAAACAAAAATAAAAAAATTAGCCAAGTGTAGTGGTGCATGCCTATGGTACCAGTGACTCGGGAGGCTGAGGTGGGAGGATCACTTGAGCCAGGGAGATAGAGGCTGTAGTGAGCTGTGATTGTGCCACTGCACTCCAGCCCTGACCACAAAGTGAGACCCTGTCTCTAAAATCAAAAAAAAACAAGCCAGGAGCAGTGGCTCACGCCTGTAATCCCGGCACTTTGGGAGGCCAAGGCGGGCAGATCACTTAAGGTCAGGAGTTCAAGACCAGCCTGGCCAATGAAAGCCCCATCTCTATTAAACACAAAATTTAGCCAGGCATGGTGACCGGCGCCTGTAATCCCAGCTACTCGGGAGGTTGAGGCAGGAGAATGGCGTAAACCCGGGAGGCGGAGCTTGCAGTGAGCTGAGATCCGGCCACTGCACTCCAGCCTGGGCCACAGAGCGAGACACCGTCCCTAAAAAAAAAAAAAAAAAAAAAAAAAATCATTCTCCAAAGTTCAGAAGTCTTCTAAATCTGGAAGGTAAATGGTACAAATTTCAAGTCTGATGGATGTAAATAATAATGACCTGTAGAACATAACCAAATTAGATAATCCTATATGCTTTATACTATTGTTTATACTGTTATTCTACAAAAACGTGTGATCAATTTATGTAGACACTGGGCCAGGCGTGGTGGCTCATACCTGTAATCCTTGCACTTTGGGAGGCCGAGGCGGGTGGATCACTAGGTCAGGAGATCAAGACCATCCTGGCTAACACGATGAAATCCCATCTCTACTAAAAATACAAAAAATTAGCCGGTCGTGGTGGTGGCGCCTGTAGTCCCAGCTACTCGGGAGGCTGAGGCAGTAGAATGGCATGAACCTGGGAGGCGGAGTTTGCAGTGAGCCAAGATTGCACCACTGAACTCCAGCCTGGGCGATAGAGTGACACTCCGTCTCAAAAAGGAAAGAAAAAAAATTTATGTAGAGACCCCCTCGTGGAGTTTACTGACTTTTCAAGCTTCAGTTTCAAACATTTGATATGTGCAAAATGGTGTTCAATACATACATTGAACGTAAGCCAGCTCAATATCTTTTTGTTGGTTTAACGTGGAATCAACAAATAGTAGGCACTCATATGGTTCAAGAACAGAGTAAGCCATTCCATTCCACGGTGTTTAGCTGTTTTGTTTTGTTATATTTTGGAGAGTGGGAGACATAATGCATATTTGACTTCATAGAAATTTCTCAAATATTTCTTGTTTCTAAGTGACTGCGTAGGCTCAACAGCACCTTCCTGGAAAACATAGATATAAAAAGAAATCACTAAAAGAACACATTGCAGTTTGCAGGTGGCTTGATTAAAACAAAAAAAAAAAAAAAAGAAAAAAACACCTACTTTCCTCTCCATGGAAACAGCATGCCAAAAAATTTTGTGGACCCTTGAAATGAGCACACATCTCACTTGCAAAAACACAGCACCAGCTCCCTCTGCTGTTTCCTGGTTTGATTTAGAACTCAGACAAGCTACAGTACTTTCTAGACTAAAATACCATGTAGAGTTCAGGATAATTATATTCTAGATTAGGCATAGGCAAGCACATCAATAATAGTACATTCTGTAGTATATTCCAGAGTGAAGGAAATAAAATCATCAAATACATTTGCATCAGAATATTTCTGCTGCTCTCTTATTGTTTTAGTATCTGTTTTTGTTTCAACTACGATCATGTAACCTGTTATTGCAAAGAAATGACTTGCAATAATGTTGAAAGTAAGCCTCATCATTGATTTAATAACAATACTTTGAGTAAGAGAGAGGAAAAAAAAAAAAAAAGAAACCAATATGGCATTCAGTGCATAAGGATAAAATGAGGTGTTGAATAAAAAGTCTTGGGCCGGGCACGGTGGCTCATGCCTGTAAATCCCAACACTTTGGGAGGCCGAGGTGGATAGATCACCTGAGGTCAGGGGTTTGAGACCAGCCTGGCCAACATGGTGAAACCTCATCTCTACTAAAATACAAAAATTAGCTGGGCGTGGTGGTGTGTGCCTGTAATCCCAGCTACTCGGGAGAGGAAGGTTGCAGTGAGCCAAGATTGCACCATTGCACTCCAGCCTGAGCGACCAGTGAAACTCCATCTCAAAAAATAAAAAAAGTCTTAGCACAGTTCCTGGCATACAGTAAGCAATCCATAAATGTAAGCTGTAATTTTTATATTATTGTTTTGATTTACTATTGTTACCCCAGTAGCCAGCACCATCTCTGGCACATATTAGGAATTTGTAAGTAAGTTAAGTGATCTATACATGAGGGAAGGAAGAAAGTAAAACATAACACCATACAAAATCATCCCAATTCTGTTTTTTTAGTAGCCACAGGAAAACGCTAGAAGACTGTTTTATATTTTTTCTATATTTTCCGATACATTTTCTTATTTATTTATTTATTTACTTATTTATTTATTTATTTATTTATTTATTTATTTATTTATTTATTTTTTGAGACGGTGTCTCGCTCTGTCGCCCAGGCTGGAGTGCGGTGGCGCGATCTCGGCTCACTGCAAGCTCCACCTCCGGGGTTCACGCCATTCTCCTGCCTCAGCCTCCCTCCCGAGTAGCTGGGACTGCAGGCGCCCGCCACCTCACCTGGCTAGTTTTTTTGTATTTTTTAGTAGAGACGGGGTTTCACCGTGTTAGCCAGGATGGACATTTTCTATTTTAAAAATGTGTACTGCCTTTACAATCAGAAAAAGTTAACTTACTAAGTGTTTAAAAATCTGATTTTTGGGCCAGGCAAATCCTAGCGCTTTGAGAGGCCAAGGCAAGCAGATTGCCTGAGCTCAGGAGTTCGAGAACAGCCTGGGCAACATGGCGAAACCGCCTCTCTACTAAAAATACAAAAAATTAGCCTCGCGTGGTGGTGTGTGCCTGTAATCCCAGCTACTCAGGAGGCTGAGGCACGAGAATCACTTGAACCCAGGAGGTGGAGGTTGCAGTGAGCCAAGATTGTGCCACTGCACTCCAGCCTGGGTGACAAAGTGAGACTCCGTCTAAAAAAAAAAAGAAAAAAAAATCTAATTTTTGGCTGGGCACAGTGGCTCACGCCTGTAATCCCAACACTTTGGGAGGCCGAGACGGGTGGATCACAAAGTCAGGAGTTCGAGACCAGCCTCACCAATGTGGTGAAACCCTGTCTCTACTAAAAATACAAAAATTAGCCCGGCATGGTGGTGTGCGCCTGTAGTCCCAGCTACTCAGGAGGCTGAGAAAAGAGAATCGTTTTAACCCGCAAGGCAGAGGCTGCAGTGAGTTGAGATCGTCCCACTGTACTCACTCCAGCCTAGGCAACAGAGTGAGACTCTGTCTCAAAGAAAAACAAAATCTAATCTTTATACACATCCGTTAGGTGCTTTTCACATCGTGTGCGTTTCCATAAATCCGCACAGTGTATTTTTGCACAGACTTGTGTTTCTAGGTGTTTCTGGGACTCCAGGATTCTCTTACAGGAGATGACTGTTCAACTTGTTTTTATATGAAAACACTAACGTTTTGTTTTATTTTTTTCCCTGCATGGAAAGTAACAACCCACCATAAACAAGGGGCCTCCTTACCAAGCCGTCCTTGCTCAGGGGCAGAGAGGGACCCTTTGGGGACAGTGGGTGATAGTGCTAAGATTGGGTTCTGGTTTTCAGGAGTTATCTAAAGTTGAGTTCGCAAAGAAGAAGCAAAGGGCACTTTCTCATGGATGAATGGAAATCGCCTTCTTCTATGGACAGAAGGCGATGAGTCAGGAATCGTTGGACTGGGTCACCAAAAGCCTGGGTCCTGATCCAGGGTGCTTGTCCCCAAAGGGGCCCCGCATCCTTGATTAAGAAGAAAGAGTGAGACCACTGTAAGGCGCAATAGTCAAGGATCGGGGGCAGAGGGGGTCTTTGAATCTGAAGCCCACCAGGGGCTGACTGTCCAGCTTTGTTGTGAGCAGGAGCCCCTGTGAAGAGCTGCCCAGGCTAGTTCCTTCCACAGTGACTCAAAGACAGCAGTGCCTGATCTGCCGCCGACTGGCTGGGAGACTGAGATCTGTCGCAGGCCAACTAGTGCATGTGACCCAGGGCCAGATAAATCCCCAAAAGATCCCTGGCAACCTTTGCTTGAGCAGGCTGGAGGCCAGGAGCTGAGACTCCCCATTTCCCATTTCTGTTTACCTTCTCCCCAGCTGGGAACAAAGGACAAGAATTTGGGAGTGACAGGCATGTGGCCACACACTCAAATGCACCTGTTTATACCTGTTTGTTTACTGTTTGAGCAGATTCTTGCTTTGCAATAACTAAGCTTATCTCCTTGTCTTAAGGAAATTCTTAAGAGTGTCATTATAATATAGTAAAATTTAAATGTGTCTTGAATGATGAAACACTAACTAAAGTGTTATACTACTCTAAATGTAGAAATGCACATTTACAAGTAAGACTATTATCCTCTCCCGGCATTTTCATCTTAACATTCAGTCTGGTGGCAACACTCAAAAACTTCATAAAAGATCACAGTCTAGCACTTAAGTTCTACAGATAATGTTGAAATCTTGCACAAGATTTAGGAATCTCAGGCAATGACATGCCATAACATTGCTATTAGGAAACGTGTAATATACTCTTCTGTTACTATCAGTGGAAAGTCAAAAACACAAACAAACCCTACTGATAAGAGCTGTGTGAGTTAAGGAATTGTAGAGCTGCAAGTGACCTTCGAAATCCTAGAGCCTCACCCATTTTTACGTTCTTATAATCATGACGTAAAATATCACACTTTCACTGCAGAAAATTTGGAAACATACAGAAGATGTTTAAAATTAGGAAGAAAAGGCAGGGTGCGGTGGCTCATGCCTGTAATCCCAACACTTTCGGAGGCTGAGGCGGGCGGATCATGAGGTCAAGAGATCAAGACCATCCTGGTCAACATGGTGAAACTCTGTCTCTACTAAAAATACAAAAAATTAGCTGGGCATGGTGGTGAATGCCACTGCACTCCAGCCTAGCGACAGAGTGAGACTCGGTCTCAAAAAACAAAAACAAAAACAAATCAGGAAGGAAAAAGTCACCCACAATTGTATCACCTAGAAGAGGCCACCATTTTTTTTTTTTTTTTTTGAGACAGAGTCTCACTCTGTCGCCCAGGCTGGAGTGCAGTGGCCTGATCTCAGCTCACTGCAAACTCCGCCTCCTGGGTCTACACCACTCTCCTGCCTCAGCCTCCCGAGTAGCTGGGACTACAGGCGCCCGCCACCTCGCCCGGCTAGTTTTTTTTTTTTTGTATTTTTTAGTAGAGACGGGGTTTCACCATGTTAGCCAGGATGGTCTCGATCTCCTGACCATGTGATCCACCCACCTCGGCCTCCCAAAGTGCTGGGATTACAGGCTTGAGCCACCGCGCCCGGCCGAGGCCACCATTTTTTAACACTTTGCCATATTTCCTTTCAGACATGTAAAATTTTTGATATATTTATTTTTTTCTTTTCCTTGCTACAAAAAATTGAGATCATACAGTTTGTATCCTTCACCTTTACTTAATATTATATGGTGATAATTTTGCTTTTTATTAAAAACTTTTTGAATATGGAATTTTTATTGATTACATAAAATGTGACAGTATGGCATAGAGTCATAAAATATTTGTAACCATCATCATATTATTGCAAGTGTAATTGCTTTTAAAGATACTACTATAGATGTGCTAAGGGAAATACTTTTGTGCATAAATGTTTGTCCCAGTTTTAAATTGTTTCTGTAGAAATTGTTGCCAAATTATGTTCCAGCCAGGTGCAGTGGCTCACATCTGTAATCCCAGTACTTTGGGAGGCCGAGGTGGGTGGATCACTTGAGGTCAGGAGTTCAAGACCAGCCTGGCCAACATGGTGAAACCCCGTTTCTACTAAAAATACAAAAAATTAGCTGGGCATGGTGGCGCATGCCTGTAATCCCAGCTACTCAGGAGGCTGAGGCAGGAGAATCACTTGAACCCGGGAGGCAGAGGTTGCAGTAAGCAGAGATCTCACCATTGCACTCTAGCCTAGGCAACAGAGGGAGACTCCATCTCAAAAAACAAAACCAAACAAAAAAACAAAAAATTTTGTTCCAGAAAAGTTATAACCATTTTTATCAGCAACATGAGGGTGTCTATTTCAGTGTAACCTTTCTAGAATCAGAGTATCACTTCTTTTTTTTTTTTTCTGAGACAGAGTCTGGCTCTGTTGCCCAGGCTGGAATGCAGTGGCGCAATCTTGGCTCACTGCAAGCTCCACCTACCGGGTTCAAGCAGTTCTCTGTCTCAGCCTCCTGAGTAGCTGGGATTACAGGTGCCCGCCACCACACCCAGCTAATTTTTTGTATTTTTAGTAGAGATTGGGCTTCACCATCTTGGCCAGGCCGGTCTTGAACTCCTGACCTCAGGATCCACCGGCCTCAGCCTCCCAAAGTGCTGGGATTACAGGGGTGAGCCATCACGCCTGGCCGAGTATTACTATTTTTAATAATGGTAATGGGTAATAGAAAATAATATTATTTTAGGAAACAATTCTAAAGCTTCATTTTCAGGAGACTGAGATTTTAGAAGCTACTACTTTAATTCCTTTTTTTTTTTTTTTTTTTTGAGACGAAGTCTAGCTCTGTCCCCCAGGCTGGAGCGCAGTGGCCGGATCTCAGCTCACTGCAAGCTCCGCCTCCCGGGTTTATGCCATTCTCCTGCTTCAGCCTCCCAAGTAGCTGGGACTACAGGTGCCCGCCACCTCGCCCGGCTAGTTTTTTGTATTTTTTAGTAGAGACGGGGTTTCACCGTGTTAGCCAGGATGGTCTCAATCTCCTGACCTTGTGATCTGCCCGTCTCGGCCTCCCAAAGTGCTGGGATTACAGGCTTGAGCCACCGCGCCCGGCCTACTACTTTAATTCTTATGACATAGAGCCCGATTAGCCACAAAATAAGTGTTATGAAAATGCTACTACTATTCTTTGAAGGCTGTTTATAGTTCGTAGATGTTGAGAATACGGTGAAATGGTAAACTATGCATAGCCTTCCTTAGCTTACAGCGTTCTAGAGTTTTGGGCTGAGGAGCTGGTCACCACTGGGTATCTAGAGCAACTGATTGTTTGGACTTCTGGGTTGCTCTAGATCCAGGAGGGGCCTGGATCTCAGCACACTGTGTCAGGCAGGAGAGGAAAAAAACGTGTCTGTTTGCTCCTAAGCTCATGGGTCGAAGATTCGCCCCACAGGCTTCAATTTCCCTGCACTTACTTTTCTCTGACTTACTTTGGGTTTCTCAAGTTTAGGGGTCAGGGGTCCTGTGAGGTGGGTGCTGTTTGGGATGCCACATGGAGCTGGCAAGGTCCACAGACAGCTGGTCTCTGCAGTGGCAGCAGGGTGGAGCAAGCGTCCAAGGGTGTCCAAAGATTTGGAGTGGTACTTAAGAGGTGTCTACATGAGCAGCAAGGTAAGTAGACATAACTGGGCCTTCAATACAGAAGTTGATGCAAACACATCTGCAAGTGCACCCGATTCAAGTCACTGCACAGTAACCCCTCCAGGGGAATGTCAAATTCTGTACCATTTTCAATGTCTGGCTGACACATTGCTCTAGTCCAGTGGTTCTAGAACTTTTTGAGCTTAGGATCCCTTTACACTCTTAAAAATTATTGAGAACTTCAGTCAAATTCTTGTGTGTGAAGTGAGGGACAGAAAGGGGGTATATCTACATATCTGTATCTATCTATCAGTATTCATCATATTAAAAATTAAAACGGAGAAAATGAAAGAATATTTATACATGGAAAAATGGCCATTATAAACCAATTACATGTTAACACAAATAATGTGTTTTGTGCAAAATAACTATATTTCCCAAAATAAAAGTTAGTGGCATCTGTGGCATTGGTTTACATTTTGCAAATCTCTTGAATATCTGGTTTGATAGCAGATACTGGAATTCTTTTATTTTTTTCTTTTTTTTTTTTAGACATTGTCTTGGTCTGTCACCCAGGCTGGAGTGCAGTGATGCGACCTCTGCTTCCCGGGTTCATGCAATTCTCATGCCTCAGCCTTCCGAGTAGTTGGGATTTATAGGCGTGCGCCACCATGCTCGGCTAATTTTTTGCATTTTTCATAGAGACGGGGTTTCACCATGTTGGTCAGGCTGCTCTTGAACTCCTGACCTCGAGTGGTCCGCCCACCTCAGCCTCCCAAAGTGCTGAGATTACAGGCATGAGCCATCGCATCCGGTCGCAGATGGTGGAATTTTTATTTCTGCTTCCACATTTGCCTTGTTATGATGTTTTGTTTGAAGTTGATGGAGAAAGTCCAGCACCCCCCATGTATACGATTGAAAAGGGGGACTTCGTGGTGCCCCTGAAGTCCACAAGACCACACTTTGAGAACTGCTGCTCAAATCTAAGTTGCAAGTTTCTCAATTATATGAACAATACTCTAGCAGAAACCAGTACTGTATGCGCTCAACAGACTAAATTGTTTGGAAAAGCGTTTCCTAGGAGTTGCTATAAACCAAATGACTCATTTAAACGTTTTTATTACTTTGACAAATACTTCAGCTCTACAGCCTGTTCCTGTTTTAAACCAACTTGCCTCATTACACAGCGGTGGTCTCCACAGCTTTGGCCACCAGGTGGCTCCCACCCCCATCCTTTTCTAGAAGGATCCATTCAGGACGCTTCATTCCTTGATGGAGCCCTAGCCGCTCAGGGAACTCAGGGAAACTTTATTTTGTTCAACATAAGAGACAGTTGTGGGAGGCCAAGGCAGGCGGATCACCTGAGGTCAGGAGTTCGAGACCAGCCTGGCCAATGTGCAAAACTCCGTCTCTACCAAAAATACAAAAATTAGCCGAGCATAATGGTGAGCACCTGTAATCCCAGCTACTTGGGAGGCTGAGGCAGGAGAGTTGCTTGAACCCCGAAGGTAGAGGTTGCAGTGAGCCAAGATCATGCCACTGCACTCCAGCCTGGGCGACAGAGCAAGTCTCCATCTTAAGAAAAAAAAAAGAGAGAGAGAAAAGAGTCAGTTGTCAGTTGGGTAAGGGGAGGATTATTTCGAGGAAAAGGGAAGTTAAGAAAGAATAGAACTGGCCGGGCGCGGTGGCTCATGCCTGTAATCCCAGCACTTTGGGAGGCCGAGGCGGGTGGATCACGAGGTCAGGAGTTCGAGACCAGCACGGCCAAGATGGTGAAAGCCCGTCTCTACTAAAAATACAAAAATTAGCCAGGCATGGTGGCAGGCACCTGTAATCCCAGCTGCTCGGGAGGCTGAGGTTGCAGTGAGTCAATCAGACTATTACGTTCAGCAATCAACAGCATGGGTGCAAAAAAAAAAAAAAAGCTACATTAAAACCCTTTGTTGGAACGCTTTACACTTTACACAGAACAGAAACTAAAATAACCTGTTATACAATTAGTCACAAACACAGTCCTCAAGTTTTTTGCCCATACACATGAGTATTTGTCTAAAACATGTCTTCTTTGTAGCCGCGAGGCCCTGCCACCACTCTGCTTGGCTGAGTTCACGAATCTGTTGTAACCTGTAGCTTCCCTGTCACTTCTCTCCTACTAAGCTTTGTTTCCTTATTAAACTATTCTGCCACAGCCACAGCTAACTGCTACTACTGGAACCGCCATACCCACCTGAAGAGTACAATTTTTCTTGGTTTCATGGTTTGGCAAAGTATTGGCCTTCACCACAATAGGGGCCAGAGCTTCTGCTGCCAAAGTTTCCTCCCTTCATGGGTCCAAAATGTGAAGACTGATTGTTGTAATTGCCAAAATCATTGTAGCTCCCACCTCCTCCAAAATTGCTTCCATCATTACCAAAGCCATTATAGCCATCCCCACTGCCACCATATCCACCACCATCACAGCTGCCACCAAATCCACCACAACCACTGAAGTTTCCTTCACCACCAAAGTTGTCATTCCCACCAAAACCACCTCCATGACCACCACTAAAGTTTCCAGAACTACTTCGACCTTTTTGGCTGGATGAAGCACTCGCCGTCTTTTGCTTTGACAAGGCTTCCTAACTTCACAGTTGTGGACATTCACAGTATGACATTTCTGAATGACAGTCTTATCCACGGAGTCATAGTCATCAAAGGTTATAAAGGCAAAGCCCCTTTTTCTTGCCACTGCCTCGGTCAGTCGTGATTTCGATCACTTCCATTTTCCATACTGCTCCAAATAATCTCTGAAGGGATGTTCTTCAGTGTCTTCTTTAATGCCACCAACAAATGTCTTTTTCACAGTTAAGTGGGCACCTGCTCTTTGAGAATCTTGAGACAGCTCTCTTTGGTTCCACAGCGCTTCCATCCACCTTGTGTGTCCTCGCATTCGTGGCTGCATCCACCTCCTCCACAGTGGCATATGTCACAAACCCAAAGCCCCTGGAGCGCTTGGTGTTTAGATCTCTGATGACCACACAGTCAGGGAGCGTCCCCCATTGCTCAAAACAGCTCCTCACGCTCTCATCGCTTGTTTCAAAGAGGAGCTCCCTCAGCTGTTGGGGCTCTTTAGGGGACGCTGACTTAGACACGAAGGCAGGGAGAAGAGAGGCTTTCATGACGCTTCTTCAGCGGGGTCACAGGCAGAAAGATAAAGTTTTTTTGGTGGGGGGCAGGGTTTCGCTCTTATTGCCCAGGCTGGAGTGCAATGGCCACGATCTCGGCTCACTGCAATCTCTGCCTCCTGTGTTCAAGCGATTCTCTTGCCTCAACCTCCTGAGTAGCTGGGACTACAGGCATGCACCACCATGCCTGGCTAATTTTGTATTTTTCGTAGAGACAGGGTTTCTCCATATTGGTCAGCCTGGTCTTGAACTCCCGACCTCAGGTGATGCACCCGCCTTAGCCTCCCAAAGTGCTGGGATTACAGGCGTGAGCCACTGTGCCAGGCCGAATTTTTTTTTTAAGAGATGGTGACTTGCTATGCTGCCCAGACTGGAGTGCAGTGGTTATTCATAAGTGCAACCATAGCTTACTACAGACTTGAACTCCTGGGTTCAAGTCATCCTCCTGCCTCAGCCTCTCAACTAGCTACAGGTGCACGACACCTTACCTAGCTAAGGAACTTTTATTAAAATATTCCAGAAAAATCACTTCTCAGGTATATTCCACTGAAGCTGCTTTACACCTTACCCCATGTTCCCGTATTCTGAAATGTAGATCTCTTATTCTATATGACCCTTCGGAATTATTTAAGTGAGTTAAACATTGACTTAAAAAGGATAATTGTCGTGGCTGGGTGAGGTAGCTTATGCCTGTAATCCCAGTGCTTTGGGAGGCTCACCCCAGTGAGACCAGGAGTTCGAGAGCAGCCTGAGCAACACAGTGAGATCCTGACTCTTCCAAAAAATAAAAGAGAGAAATTTGTAATGGAATTTTTTTTTTTTTTGAGACAGAATCTTCCTCTGTCACCCATGGTGGAGTGCAATGGCACGATCTAGGCTCACTGCAACCTCTGCCTCCTGGGTTCAAGCAATTCTCCTGCCTCAGCCTCCCAAGTAGCTGGAATTACAGGTGCACACCACCACACCTGGCTATTTTTGTTGTTCTTGTTTGTATTTTTAGTAGAGATGTAGTTTCACCATGTTAGTCAGGCTGGTTTTGAACTCCTGACCTTGTGATCCGGCTGCCTCAGTCTTCCAAAGTGCTGGGATTACAGGCGTGAGCCACTGCACCTGGACAGAATCTTTTTTATTGTGGTAAAAAAAAACCATAAAATTTACCATCTTAACCTTTTTGTTTGTTTGTTTGTTTTGTTTTGTTTTGAGACGGAGTCTTGCTCTGTCGCCCAGGCTGCAGTGCAGTGGCAGGATCTCGGCTCACTGCAACCTCTGTCTTCCGGGTTCACACCATTCTCCAGCCTCAGCCTCCAGAGTAGCAGGGACTACAGGCTCCTGCCACTACACCCAGCCAATTTTTTATATTTTTAGTAGATATGTGGTTTCACTGTGTTAACCAGGATGGTCTCAATCTCCTGACCTCGTGATCCACCTGCCTTGGCCTCAAAATGTGCTGGGATTACAGGCGTAAGCCACTGCGCCCAGCCCATCTTAACCATTTTTAAGTGCACAGTTCAGTAGGGTTAGGTATATTTACATTGTTGTGCAACCAATCTCCAGAACTTTTTCATCTTGCAAAACTGAAGCTGAACCCATTAAACAACTCCTCTTCCCCACCCTCTCCCCAGCCCCTGGTAAGCAGTCTTATTGGTTTGTTTGCTTTGAATGAAGACTGTCTGCTTTCTGTTTCTACGTTTTGTCTTTTTGATTTTGACTAACTTAAGGACCTCATATAAGTGGAATCATGTATGTTTGTGTTTTTGTGAGTGGTTTATGTCACTTAGCATAATGTCCTTCAGTGTCATCTATGTGTAGCATGAGACAGGATGTCTTTTTTTAAGTATTCCATTGCATGTATAGACCACATTTTGTCCACTCGTCTGTCAATGGAAATTTGGGTTGTTTTCACTTCTTGGCTGCTATAAACATGGGCATGCGAATGTCTCTTCAAGAGTATCATGGAATCCTATAACAAAAAACCTTGAGAGCTAGAATAGCCTTCAAGTCACAGTAATTTGGTCCTACTCTGCCCTTTTACAGATGAGCACACTGAGGTGGGACCAGTTATGTGACTTACCCACAGTAAAATGATTTGGTGATAAAAATCACTAACACTTTTTCAAAAAATTAAAAAAAAAATTTTTTTTTTGAGACAGAGTCTCGCACTATCACCTGGGTGGAGTGCAGTGGCGCAATCTCAGCCCACCGCAACCTCTGCCTCCCAGGTTCAAGCAATTCTCCTTGCCTCAGCCTCCCAAGTAGCTGGGATGACAGGTGCCTGCCACCAAGCCTGGCTAATTTTTTTTGTATTTTTTAGTAGAGACGGGGTTTCACCATATTGGTCAGGCTGGTCTTGAACTCCTAACCTCGTGATCCACCTGCCTCGGCCTCCTAAAGTGCCGGGATTACAGGTGTGAGCCACTGTGCCCGGTCATCACTAACACTTTAAAAGGATACAGTGAGCCAGACGCTTGGCTGAGTACATGACCTGTAGTATGTTAGTTAGCCCTCACCAATAAAACCTCTGAAATAGATACTAGTACCATCTCCATTTTAAAGATAACAAAACTGAAGTGCAAAGAGATTAAGATTATATATATATATACACACATACACACACACATACACACACACATATATATATTCGAGATAAGGTCTTGCTCTGTTGCCCGGGTTGGAGTGCAGTGGCGCGATCTTGGCTCACTGCAATCTCCGTCTCCCGGGTTCAAGTGATTCTCTGTCTCAGCCTCCCGAGTAGCTGGGATTACAGGCAAGCACCACCATGCTGGGCTAATTTTTGTATTTTTAGTACAGACGATGTTTCATCATGTTGGCCAGGCTGGTCTCGAACTCCTGACCTCGTGATCCACCCACCTTGGCCTCCCAAAGTGCTGGGATTACCGGAGTGAGCCATCGCACTCAGCCAAAACTATATTTAATAAGGGCTGGGACCTCTTCTCTGACCCAGGGTGGAGGAGCAATTAACAATGATTAATTTTCATTCATGTATTCAGATAACATTTCTCAAGTGCCTACCATGGCCACACTGTACTAGACCCTGGACGTATGTAAACAGAACTGCATGTTTGTCCCCAAAGAGCTGACAGCGTAGGAGGAGACACTGGCCTGTCCACAATTTCAATGCAAGGTGATTAGTGCTGTACTAGTGTTTTGCAGGTGCTGCCACTGGGCACACAGGAGGGGGACTTCTGAGGGATGGATGGATGAGGAGGCTTCATCTCCAAGACAGCCCTTGAGCTGCATGTCTACGTGCATGCAGGCGTTTTCAAGCTGAAAAAGTGGAGGGAACAGTATTTGAGGTAAAGGAAACGTATGCAAAACGTGTGCAGAGAAATGGGAGTCTGAAGGATTGCTGAATTATTTTGGTAGGCTACAGCACAGGTGTGTGGGAGAGGGCAGGCGATGCAAGCCAGGGAAGGCGACTCCCTGTGGTGGGGCCTCTAAGATGTCTCAAGCACTTGGCCTATATTGTTCATTTAATTCTCATAATGCTTCTGTTATCTTCTCTCTCTCTCTCTTTCTCTGAGACAGGGTCTTGCTCTGTCACCCGGCGAGAGTGAAGTGGCACGATCATAGCTCACTGCAGCCCTGAAATCCTGGGCTCAAGCAATCCTCCTGCTTCAGCCCCCTAGTAGCTGGGACCACAGGTGTGTGTCACCCGCCCAGCTAATTGTGTAATTTTTGTTATAGACAGTTGCAGGGCAGGGAGGGGGTCCGGGGACGGGGGTCTCGCCCAGGCTGGTCTTGAACTCCTGGGCTATGGCAAAAATCCTCCTGTCTCGGCCTCCCAAAGCACTGAGATTGCAGGTGCTAGCCACCAAGCCCTGCCCGTTGTCCATTTTACATCAGAAACACTGCGCCTCCGGTAAAGAAAAACACCCAAGGTCACACAGCTGCAGATAGACCGGGAATCTGAGCTGCAGACGCCACCGAGGTGAGGCACTTGTAGCGGGATCGCGGGGCACCAACACGGGCCCGAGGACTTGCGCCCTGACTTCTGAGGCACTGGAACCCCATGGAAGGCGTCTATCGGGACTGATTTGCCCCAGTTGAGACTGTTTCCTGAAGGAATGCAAAGGAGTTCAGCTCAGGGCAACAGTCCCAAGAAGGGACACAGCTGGGACTGTGGAGGAGGAGGCAGCCGTAGGCCCAGGAGCAAGTGCCCGCCGGCCCAGCAGCCCCGCGCCGTGGAGACCCCAGTGCTCCTTCCTGGGGTTTCTCCTGTTGTGCCTTCTGGAAGGAGGTGAAAATACGAGGCACCAAACAAGGACACGCAGTGGTTTGCGAGCCTGCCTGAGTCCCCAGTTCCCAGGGTCCCAAGGACACCAGGGATGTGGCAGAGCTTGTGTCTGCCCCCGGCTCCGCCTGGGTGTCCCTCCAGTTCCTGTCCTTGCTGAGCTGTGACCGGAGCCAAAGGATATGTTTTTTTTTTTTCTCAGCGGGAAGCTGGTGGCTGCATCACATGATGGTAGTTGATTCTTTACCTGGTATTTGGGTAGATTGAAGAAAAAATATGTTTGTGTCCAACTAATTATTGACTTTGTGTGTCCTTCCCAAAGCAAGGTGGTGTTTATTTTGAAAAGACACTCCATGCTACTATGAGATAAGATTTAAGATCAAAGGGTTCCCAGGGAGAAAATAAATGGCCTCAGCCTACAGGCTAAACTGCCTTTAAAATTCAGAGCCTGCTAACCAAACACCAGCCATGGGCTTCTCTGGGCAACATGCGAGATCCCAGGAAGACAAGACCGGAAGGCTGACCTTGGCCCACGTCCCATGGCTCCCAGCGCGTGCAGCCAGTCCAGGGCGAGGCCCTCCTCTTCATCTGCAGGAACCTGCCTCCGGGTCCGGAAACGCAGTAGTGGCATTTGCTCTCAGCCTCTCTGTTTTTTTTGGTGGTGTGTGGTGTGTGTGTGTGTGTTTTGTTTTTGTTTTTGTTTTGAGATGGAGACCTTGCTCTGTCACCCAGACTGGAGTGCAGTGGCGCAATCTCAGCTCACCGCAACCTCCACCTCCCAGGTTCAAGCAATTCTCTTGCCTCAGCCTCCCAAGTAGCTGGGATTACAGGCGCCCGCCACCACGCCCGGCTAGTTTTTTTTTTTTTTAGTAGAAATGGGGTTTTGCCATGTTGGTCTGGCTGGTCTTGGACTCCTGACCTCAAGTGATCCACCTGCCTTAGCCTCCCAAAGTGCTGGGATTACAGGCATGATCCACCACACCTGGCCATCTTCGGACACCTGTTTACTGAGGATTATTATTATGTATAACATAGCACTGGGCACTGCGTGATGGGAAGGGTGAGGAGAAAACAAACGTCTGGAACATACAGGCCTGGCTCAAAGAGCATGGAGAGGAACACTGAATTCAACAGAAACTATGGGTGCCTGCCATGCGCTCGGCACTGGGGAGTTGATGAGAAGTAAGACATTTCAGTTAACAAAGATCACAAAACACAAACATCAGACATCAATCTTAGATCTAATATAAAAGCAAAAGCCAAAAATCTTCTAGAAGAAAACACAAGAGAATTTCTTCATCATCTTAGGGTAGGAAAAGATTTCTTAACAAGAACACAAAAGCATTCACTATAAAAGAGAAAAATGGGCCAGGCGCAGTGGCTTACGCCTGTAATCCCATCACTTTAGGAGGCCAAGGCAGGCAGATCACGTGGTCAGGAGATCCAGAGCATCCTGGTCAACATGGTGAAACCCTGTCTCTACTAAAATACAAAAAATTAGCTGGGTTTGGTGGTGCACGCTTATAGTCCCAGCTACTTATGAGGTTGAGGCAGGGGAATCACTTGAACCTGGGGTGGCAGATGTTGCAGTGAGCCAAGATCGCACCATTGCACTCCAGCCTGGCGACAGAGCAAGACTCCGTCTCAAAAAAAAATAAAAGAGAAAAATAGCCGGGCGTGGTGGCTCAAGCCTGTAATCCCAGCACTTTGGGAGGCCGAGACGGGTGGATCACGAGGTCAGGAGATCAAGACCATCCTGGCTAACACGGTGAAATCCCATCTCTACTAAAAAATACAAAAAAAAAAAAAAAAAAACTA
>NC_045455.1:94992704-94997128 GCF_002776525.5 Piliocolobus tephrosceles
AAAAAAAAAAAAAAAAAAAAGAAAGAAAAAAGAGAAAAATAATAAATTGAGCTTCATCAAAATCAAAATCTTCTGCTCTTTAAAAGATATCATTAAGCAAAATGGATAAAATAGTCTCAAAACATGCATCTAACAAAGAAGTTGTATTCAACTTGCATGCTGGTAATGCGACATGTTGAATTTTTCATCTTAGGCATGACTCATTACAGTGTCTCCCACTATACAAGGAAAGAATTTAACTTTTTTTTTTTTTTTTTTTTTTTTTTGAGACAGGGAATCACTGTCACCTAGGCTGGAGTGCAGTTATGTGATCACGGCTCACTGCAGCCTTGACCTCCCCAGTTCAAGCAATCCTCCCACCTTAGCCTCCCTAATAGCTGAAACCACAGGCACATCATGCCATCACACCCATCTATTTTTTTTTTTTTTTTTTTTTTGTAGAGACAGGGTCTCACTATGTTGCATAGGCTGGTCTTGAATTCCTGGGTTCAAATCATCCTCCCGCTTCAGTCTCCCAAAGTGTTGGGATTACAGGTATGAACCACCAAGCCTGGCCAACTTCTCTAACTTTAATTCCTCTGTCCCCAGTACTCGTGCTTGCTGTTCCCATCCTTCCACCTTCCTAATACAGTGCTGTCATAATTTTGGTGAAATCACCAAACGCTTTTGGTGAAGCATTCTCTCCTATAGCTTTCATCCTATGTGAATGGCTCGCCGTCTCCCAGAGGTGCATAACTGCTATTCTGGATCGCCCCCACAGCACCACCGGGATGCTTTCCTCTTCTCTTGGATACCATTTCTTGGACCTCATGTCTTCCTCCAGCTCAGTTTGTTTGCTGATTGTTATTTAGCTTTTATTTCTTTTTTGTTTTTCTTTTTTTGAGACGGAGTTTTGTTGCTCAGGCTGGAGTGCAATGGCGTGATCTCAGCTCACTGCAACCTCCACCTGCCGGGTTCGAGCAATTCTGCCTCAGCCTCGCGAGTAGCTGGGATTACAGGCATGCACCACCACACCTGGCTAATTTTGTATTTTTAGTAGAGACTGGGTTTCTCCATGTTGGTCAGGCTGGTCTCGAACTCCCCACCTCAGGTGATCCGCCTGCCTCAGGTGATCCGAGAGGTGGAGGTTGCAGTGAGCTGAGATCGTGCCACTGCACCCCAGCCAGGGAGACAGAGTGAGATTCTGTCTCAAAAAAAAAAAAAAAAAAAGCATTATCCCCTTACATGGACTTGTCACCAGTGTCATGATGGTGTGTGAAATCATAAATCCTAGCACATAAACCCTGGAATAATTCTGTGAAAGCAGATCTTATAGCCAAATCCTTTCTCTTGAGTGCTCAGGGCATGCAACTTTTCTGCTTATATCATTGGAACTGCTATCTTTGGAGCTTTATCTGCAAACAGCTTGGAGGAAATGAGGCCCAAGGGCTTGACAGCAATGCTTGGGAACATAGTGGGGTTGACCAGGTGCACTTTCTCACACCTCTAATCCCAGTATTTTGGGAGGCCAAGGTGTGAGGATCACTTGAGCCTAGGAGTTCAAGACCAGCCTGGGCGACATAGTGAGACCCTCTTAAAAAAAAGCACACACACACGCACAGTGGAGTTGACCATGACTGCTGACAGGGGCCTCTGGATGGTGTTGGCATCTGCAAAAGCCTCCATCGTAGTTTAACCTCTTAGTTTGGTGGAGCACATCTTCCAATAGCTTCCTGAAAATGTTTTGAATTTCAGAATGTCTGAAAATGTCTTTATTTTACCTTCATACTTAATAACTTATCTGGATATAGAATTTTGAGTCAAAAACAATTAACTTTACACATTTTGAAGGCCTTGTTTTATTGTTCTATAGTGTCTAGAGTTGAGTTAAATATAAAGCCATTCTGATTATTGAACCCAGGAGGCTGGAGGTTGCAGTGAGCCCAGATCATGCCACTGAGCTCCAGCTTGGGTGAAAGAGTGAAACTCTCTCAAAAAAAAAAAAAAAAGAAAAAAAAAGCGAGAACATAATATACCCCAAGAATGGTAGACAATATTTGCAAACTGTATTTCTGATAAGGCATTTATATCCAGAATATATACAAAAACTTCTACAACTCAATAGCAAAAAGCAAATAATCCGATTTTTTAAACGGGCAAAGGATTTGAAGAGACATTTTTTTTTTAGAAGACATAAAAATGGCCAATAAGCACATGAAAATAGGCTCAACATCGTTAGTCTTTAGGGAAATGCAAATCAAAACCACAATGAAATATCACTTCACAACGACTAGGATGGCTATAATAAAAAAGACAGATAAGAACAAGTGTGATGGCCGGGCGCGGTGGCTCACGCCTGTAATCCCAGCACTCTGGAAGCCAAGGCGGGCGAATCACTTGAGGCCAGGAGTTTGAGACCAGCCTGGCCAACATGGTGAAACCCCGTCTCTACTAAAAATATAAAAATTATGGTCAGGCAAGGTGGCTCACGCCTGTAATCCCAGCACTTTGGGAGGCCGAGGTGGGTGGATCAGGAGGTCAGGAGATCGAGACCATCCTGCCTAACACGGTAAAACCCCGACTCTACTAAAAATACAAAAAATTAGCTGGGCGTGGTGGCGGGCGCCTGTAATCCCAGCTACTCGGGAGGCTGAGGCAGGAGAATCACTTGAACCCGGGGGAATGGAGGTTGCGGTGAGTTGAGATCGAGCCACTGCACTCCAGCCTGGGCAACAAGAGTGAAACTCTGTCTCAAAAAAAGAAAGGCCAGGCACGGTGGCTCACGCCTGTAATCCCAGCACTTTGGGAGGCCGAGACGGGCGGATCAGGAGGTCAGGAGATCAAGACCATCCTGGCTAACACGGTGAAACCTCGTCTCTGCTAAAAATACAAAAAATTAGCCGGGCGTGGTGGCGGCGCCTGTAGTCCCAGCCACTCAGCAGGCTGAGGCAGGAGAATGGCGTAAACCTGGGAAGTGGAGTTTGCAGTGAGCCGAGATCGCGCCACTGCACTGCAGCCTGGGAGACTGAACGAGATTCTGTCTCAAAAAAAAAAAAAAATGAAGTAATGGAATAACACGTCTCAGAACTGAAAGCCACAGGTCTCCAGGTTGAAAGCTTTGAGAGTGATGAGTGTGATAAATGAGAACAATCTATATCAAGGAACATCATCATGAAATGTACAATACTGGGTACACAGAAATGATCCTAACTGCTTCTAGAAAAAAAGAGCAGGGGGATCGCTCAGACAGGCTTGAGAGTCAGGACAGCATTAGACGCACACAGGAGCACTGGAAGCAGGTAAGTAAAGCACTGATGACTTCAAAATGCAGGGCTAGTTTTTATCCTAGAACTTTATGCCCTCTCATATTTTCAGTCAAGTAGAAGAGGAACATTTTCATACAAGCAAGAATTCAAAAGAATTCAAAATGTTTCCAAGAGTAAATCACGAAAAAGGAAGATACAGCATTTGACGGCATTTGACAAAAATGCACTCCAATACAGAAAAGTGACAAAGAGAACTCCCAAGGTGACAGCTGTCTGTCAGGTTTGGAGAGCTGCCAGTCCAGACTGCAGGAGAAGGCGGACGGCATTTGCGCTCCTGGAAAACAGACTGCTGTTTGACAGATCCACTGTAGAAACTAGGAAGAAAAAAACCCCTGTAGTTTCGAAGAAATCAAAGCAAATGAAAGAAATAAGGTAAGCCGTGTGCAGTGGCTCAGGCCTGTGATCCCAGTACTTTGGGAGGCTGAGGCAGGTGGATTATCTGAGGTCAGGAGTTCGAGACCAGCCTGACAAACATGGAGAAACCCTGTCTCTACTAAAAATACAAAAAAATTAGCCAGGTGTGGTGGTGGGTGCCTGTAATCCCAGCTACTTGGGAGGCTGAGGCAGGAGGATCCCTTGAACCTGGGAAGCGGAGGTCGTGGTGAGCTGAGATCGTGCCATTGCACTCCAGCCTGGGCAACAGAGCAAGACATACTGTCTCAAAAAATAAATAAATAAATAAATAAATAAATAAATAAATAAATAAATAAGAGATAAAAGAAATGAGGTAAAAAGTCCAAGAGGAAACAAATTTTGTACAAATAAGAAACAAGAAACTATAATCACAATCTATGATTTGGCTCAAAGACTACTTTAGCAGTCAATAATAATTACATTGACAATTGATTTAACTAAAAATTGTGATAGAACTACATAGGGAAATAGAACTTGGGGCAGGGAATTTAAGAGAATGACCACAATGGCTGGGCGCGGTGGCTCAAGCCTGTAATCCCAGCACTTTGGGAGGCCGAGACGGGTGGATCACGAGGTCAGGAGATCGAGACCATCCTGGCTAACACAGTGAAACCCCATCTCTACTGAAAATACAAAAAACTAGCCGGGCAAGGTGATGGGCGCCTGTGGTCCCAGCTACTCGGGAGGCTGAGGCAGGAGAATGGC